>NW_009204144.1:40293-96872 GCF_000690835.1 Fulmarus glacialis
AAATGAGTGCTAAAGCCCAGCAATTAGAAGTAAAATCTTAAACATTTAGTATCATTTGTAGATCTTATTTTGGGTGTATTCTAGAAAAACGGGCAGTTTATTAGGTAATGAACAGATACAATTATGATTTGTAGTATATGGCTCAACTGCTGCATTCAAAGAATACTCGCTTAACAGAGAGAGTATTTTCTCTCCTCTGACAGAGAGAAAATAGTCAAGAATCAATTTGCTTCTCTATAAGAAGCTTGAAATAAATGAATAAAGTTTTGGAGAAAGACAGCTTTCAGGAGTTAATGCAATGCATTTTGCATCTGAAAAACTGCAAATAGCAACACTAATTTCTTTTTAATTTTCTGGGCAACATTTTACTGGAAATATTTCTTCAGGCAGAGCTTAGGTTGCCGCATGTGTGCTCTTGCACTTTACCGCAGGTGTGTGTTCTGTACATTTTCGTAAAAGTTACTGGAAAACAAAATATAATCTTACAAATTAAAATAAGAAATCATCTACTGAATATGTGATGCTCTTTTGTAGAAATGAATTAATACTCTATTCTGCAGTGAAATGTAACACAGTAGAATAATAAGTAGGTGGAGAGAATATTAAATAAGAAAGAATTTTCTGGTTAAAGCGGAGGCATTAATGTTAAATTATCTATGAAGCTATATAGATGTTTTTTAATTTTTTTTTTTAATTTTCACTTTTGTCTGTTTCACTTTTTTATTTGTCAGGCTACACTTTTGCCAATCAACTCAAGTATAACAGGTGGTCCTTCCCTTCACACAGCTTTAATGATAAGTGACAGAACAGCGAAAGGCACTCAACCGCCTGCAGAACGCATTAAAAATTCAGAACTTTACTTATCAGTCTTTTATTAAAACTTTCTGTAATTGTGTAAAATATTTCCCCACTGGGTTAGCTTTCAATATGGAGTGCAATTATATTTCTGACACAAAAATAATTAGAGTTTTAAAAAAACTAAAATGGGGGAAAGTATTTATTTTTAAAGCAAAAATCTATTCACTTACATATATGAAAAACCACTACAATAAAAAATTAAGCAACTACTGAGCTGAGGCACTAGTTTGTGTCATTTACCTCTCAGCTGTGGTGAGCTGTACCGAAACCTAGCCTGAAGATTTTTAAATGGCTGGTGACGATTGAAGAATGTGAATTTCTTCTTTGGCTGACAAAATATTTGAACATGTTATGCCTCCCTGTGTGCTGTGTATCTCCCCTTGCACTCTTGTGAGACAGGGTTATTCCAATAAGGTTACATAGGTTATGCGAGGGTTTTTTGTCTGCGCTGATTGCTGATCCTGGAAGTTAAGCAGCCACGTGGTCTCAAACAGCTGTGGTAACAAATTTGTGTTTTGTCATTAGGGATAGGTCTGTTAAGATTTCAAGTGGCTTCTTTTCGAAATCCACCTGAGCGTTTGGATGACTAAAGGCCATGCGTGTATTTGCAGTATTCCAAACCTTCCACGGCATGTGCGGTACATGTGATTGCAGATGGCGATTTAGACTGAAAGGCTGTTTTAAACAGAGATTAGGTCACTTTCTGATGCAGTGTCACAGTGGCTGAGCTTCCTCTGATGGCGTCGGTGCAAACTCTCGGGCTTTGGGAGCACTGAGGCACCTTCCCTATTGTTAATGACCATCACATATTAATCCATGCAGAAGAGACTTGTCTCCTTAGCCCCGTTAAGCTGTGAGTTTACAGCTCTGTGTGAAGTAGCACAGGCAAGGTATGTGATGAGATGCAAACAGGGGAAAAAGTGCTTTTACTGACGTTTGCAGAAGCAAGCTAAACACCTGTGAGAAGCGGGTGCTTCAGGGACACCCACGTCTGCAAATTGTTCATGGGTATCTTGGAGATAGCACTTCTCTACTTGTGGAGTGATTAGTTACCTCTTCAGCACTGGCAAAGCTTGTGGATGATGAGCTCTGCCTTCACCTGCAGGTGTTGCCATGGCAAGGGACTCTAGAAGTACATTCAGGCAACAAAAACAAAAAAGGGATAAAGCAAAAATGAGAAATGGGGAAGAAATGGGAGCAGTAGAAGGCAATAAGAATGTCACACTGAATGGTGCTTTCCTGGTGAGAGCTGACATTGTTTGCAGCTGCCTCCCGTCTTGCATAGCATCGTCAGGTGCTGGCAGGTAGCTTGTGACGGTAGCACTGCGAAGTCTCCTATCAGTCTGCCAGCTTGCACTTGTGCTACTGTGGTGCAAATGTGGTCCAGCTTGAGGGAATCAGGCCCCATATTTCTGGGACAGATCAGCTTGCAGTCCAAAACCTCGATTCAGTGTATGATTAACTTCAAGCATTTGAGAAGTCCCATTCATCTTGGAGTGCTTTAAAGGGTCAGAGTCTAACTATGCCAATCTTATTCTGGTCCTGATTTCCAAGTGTTCAAAATGGGAATAGCATTTTTCTTCTTCTCCATCCATGTCTTCCTTTTCATCCTGCTTGAGTAAACCTTTTCTGTGTGTTTGTTTCCCTGTGTGAGGATCTGAGCTACTTTGTGAAGAAAAGCTAGATCTAGAAGATGTGTTGGCATCTAGTTTTTAACGTAGTTACTTTCTGTTCATTCTTCTGCTTGTCAGAGTGAGTCCCGTAGCTGAGGATCTGCTGCTGTGATATTTTCTTTTCTACTCATCCCTCATACTCACTCTTCTCCAGAAAAGTAAGTAATCTCAGAGAGAAATATTCTTGTCTGTTGCATCCTAACTATATGCTGGGTGAGACCCCATTTCCTTCATACTTAGTTTTCTCGAGAAGGAAGTGCAGGTGTGTGGAAGGAAAGAGCTGTGGTGTGCTGCGGCCAGTCTCCCATCCAGGCAGGTTGGGAGCAGGACTGTGGCACCTCTCCTTGCAGGCTAGGTGTTGCCTCTGCTGGTGAAGGCCAGTCTCAAGGACTACGGTTGGCCTCTCCCAGGATAAAGACTTTCATATGTGCTAAGTTTAGCAGGGGGGAAAGTCGGTACAGAAAGAAGAGTGCTCAGTGTGTGCTCCTCAGGGTGTTAACATCTGTGATATATATGCTTGCCCTCGTTCAGTGAGTGTAGCTTCATTCCTAATTAAGAATTGCAGTAATCAGCCAAGAGGCTTATTGTGTGAAGTTGAGGAGCCAAAATTATTTGTGAATTCAGTTCAGATTCAATGGATTCTTTTCACCCACCCTAGAAATGTTTCATTGCTACATTTTGTAACAAAGTGCTTTCATTTTGTAACAAATCTAATTTCCTTCTTAGAGTGTGAAATGGTAATTTTGTTTTGCTGTAAAGACTATTCTTGGGTTGATCCAAGCCACTAGTATTGTTGTGAGGTTTTTTTGAAGTTTGGTTGTCAGCTTGAAAAAATTAACTGTTTGCATAGTTGGTTACATGAGACAGATCAACAGCTCTGGAGCCATATCTGAGATCAGGGTCTCTGCCAAGAAACAGGATCAACTGATGAGACTGGACAGCCTCCCTGCATATATTTTGCCATGAGCAAAATGATGTATCCAATATGTTCCTTACAAAGCTTTGTCTTTGCTGGGTATGAGGTAAGAAAGGGTACGTATAAGGTAATGTTTTGCTGCTTTGTTTAGAACTAGTTTATAGTTACTTTTATAACTGTGTTGCTGGAGGATTAGATGATGTGTGCAACTTAGAAATGAGAGCCATCGTGGCCTGTGTAGGAGATATTAAGCCATCAGGAATCCCATTCCAAACAAATATGATTTATAAAGCGTTATTACATTGCTGCTACAGCGTCATCCGGCAACTCAATTAGAAATGCAAAAATTGCTGTTTGAAAGCCCACTTTGGTCAATGAAAAGACACCATCAATGTCAATGGTGTGTTAGACCAAACTCTATGGAAATGAGTCCACTGTCAATGGGTGACCTTTTTCACTGAACTGAAAGAAAAATGCACTCTCTTAGGTTCAAAACCAGAGGAATGTGATGTGATTCCAGGCTGGGTGTGTTTGTTGTTGTACTTACACCAGTGAGTTTCATACCTAAAGAGAAGTCTGTAGTTCAGCCATTTACTTTACACTAGAGTTTGGATTTAACTCTTCACCTTCTGTGGCATCATTCAGCCTGACTAAAATAAAATACCTTAGGCTGTTTTCTTGCCTTTCTCAATGCCCAAATGGGCACTGTCGCTTATGCCTAAGGTTGCTGCCCTCCTGCTGTGGACTATTATGGCATGGTCGTCTTTGTGCAGGAATCCTTTATATGTAGCATTTTCATCTTCTTCGTCTCAATACGCACACGCATGTGTGTGTGTATATATATATGTGTATATGTATTCTTGGAGGTGCTTCAGCTTTTTTTCTTTTTGCCCAGTCATCTGGAATTATTCTTTCAAGCTTTCTGTAAGGTGGAGTCACTTTGTGTTTCTCATCTGGGCTTGTCAAATTTTGTTATAGAAATAGATAGTACTTGGCTGATTTTACACTCCTCTTCTTTTAGCTTTGTTTCTACTACTTGCAAGTGCTCTCAAATGTGTGCCCACTAAAAGAAGGTCCTTCCTAGTTTAGATCTCTTTTGATTAGTATCTTGCAATTTCATGATAATTTTTGAAGCCTGGGTGGTGCTGTACACAATAGTGTTTATTCTTAGGTTTTCTACATGGATTCTACAGTCTACTGACGAGTGCTGACCCAAAGCTACAGCTGCAAAATGGTGTGCAAGTATAACAATTATAAGTATTTCCTTTTCATTCTTAGCATTGTCTGTGCTATGTGAGCCCAGACAGTGATGGTTTCAGCTACATGAGGGCTCCACGAACATGTAATAGTAGATGCCAGTGTAGAAGGATAATTGTTGGCTCACTCGTGCATTTTGCATTTTAGGCCCTTTATGCGTTTTTTGGGTTAAACAATGATACCTACCTATGCAGCAACGTTATCTTTCCCATGGGCTTTTTTTTATACTGGCAATTTTGGGGGGAGGAGATATTTCTAAAGGTCATCATGCGAGCTAATAAACTATTCTAAATGAGATGACGTTGAACTTCTCTCTGTTAAAATTCACTTTTACCTATATATTTTTTTGTCTCTCAAACCAAGTCATTGTACAATATTCCTATTCATAGATGCCTCCAAACAGATAGCTCCTGTCCTCTTCACATTTTTGTTTTTCTCTATATGTGCCTGTATGTATTTATTTGTACCATTTTTGCCAAAAATAACACATATTTTCAAGATGGAAGCTTATTTTACCTGCCTGACACCTCACCCTTCATACTGGTTATCTATATATCATTCCACACTTGCCTCTTTGTATGTTGCGCACAAATGTGGTCTCTGCCATTCGCTTACCCTTGTATTCTCTCTGCATGCCTTGGTATGCCTTTTAATTAGATACACTTCTGTTCTTTCATTGCTTGTTAACTCTTTCTTTTGAGACATAGTTTGCCTTAGCCCTGCAAATATGCTCTGTTTTTTCCAAAGTCAAGTCCATTTCCCTCAGTAACCTTGATTTCACCAGCTATCAGTTATACCACAAATAATTCAGCCTCTAATTAGTCCATCTGTTAACTACTCAAGTACACATGACTTATCTTTATTATGTAACATAATGGTCAGTCTTCTTACCTGTAAGTGATATTTTGGTATGAAAAATATGTTTTTCTACTTATGATATTCCCATGTTGCCAATGTGTGCCCCCTATGGAATATATTGCAGATTATATGGTTTTATAGTCTGTGCCAGGAAAGTGATAAGGATTTCACCCTCTCTGATTTTTTTTTTTTTATGCAATTGTTGCTGCTTCCAAGAAAGTGCAGAGGCCTTGTAGTCACCCGCGCCTTCTCTTTGCCGGATTTTCTTCAGCTTAGAGAGGTTGATGCTAACAAATTTTTGTGGGGAAAAAAAAATTTACCTCTGATAAAAAAGGCAGAATAATTTTGACCTTAATTTCCTAATGCCAGTTGTATGGGACAAAGTTAGATTTCTGTCACATGATGAGAGTCGGTATTAATCAACCACATGAAATATCGAACCTCTATTTTCTGATATGGCACGGAGTTGAGAACTTTTCATCCATTCAAGATTGTCACAATCTAGAGGACTAAACTTTATTGGCCATCAACAGCACTGTGACAAATGTTCAAGTTTCTAAATTAATTTTCATAATTCTTTTTGTTTCTGTTTTTCTACAATATTTGTCATTATTTGGGAAAAAAAATGCGTGTTGTGAAAGATTGCATTTGAGATTTGGCTTCCTTGGAACACAAGAGTGAGTATGGATAAATGCAAACCATAGCAGCATTACTAGACTGTAGCTATTGTACATGTGCTCACAAGGGTTTATAAGAGTTCAGCTTATTTTGACCCAGAACAACTATCATATGCTTGATAGTTCTTTATTATTACACTCTCCCCACAAAATGGGGAAAATGTATCTAGAGCCAGAAGAAAGTTCTCCTTTTGCATTTCGTTAAAGACTGCAGTCCTGAAAAGATGTCTTGTACGATTTTATTTTCATGGGCTTAGAATTGGGCTGAAACCATATGTTGTTTAAGGTCTCGTGTTTTCTCAACTCATGGAGAGATTTCAAGCAACTCAGCTAGCAGTAATAGGTTTCTTAGAAAATGGACAACATTATTTTGAATTTTACTAATGTAAAACTTCCATTGCAAATGTAATTTGTTACAAGTCTGTTGCCTACCTTGAAAACCATAAGATTATACCCTCCATGCAGAATTTCACACAGCTATTTTTAATGTTGTCCTCCGAGTTCCATGTAGCCTTCTTATAAACTAGCCAACAATTACGGCAACATGTTGTTCAATGTTATCTCTAAATCTCCTTTATTCCTTCCACAATTTAGTGAGTCCCAAAAGTTCTTTGATGGGACAGAGAAGAATTAATGCCAAAGTTGAATGAGTTACAGCCGCTACCATCTAATTAAAATGATTTTGTGCCAGTTGCTTTTGTTGGGTAGGATCCACACATAATATAATTTTAATCCTGTTTATATAAACTCCTGGGACAGATTTGAGATCAGCGTTGCCATTTAAGTGAGGTTAATCAAGCATACTGTATGCAGCTTTTGTTTCTCTATTGTGTGTGAAAGGTGACTACAGCTGATGGGATCCTGACTGGCCGTTCGCTGCAAAAACCACTACTTTCTTGTTAACAGAGTGTCTGATCATTAACCTAACCCCAGCCCTGGTGACTCTTTCTGCCTGCTCCTTGGATCTGTACAGCTGTTGTTATTCACAGAGGAGCTTATAGTTATGAACTGGGTTGTACTGGCAGCAGATACAGAGGGTAGAAAATAAGTGAAAAATAATTACATCTTCCCTAAAAACAAACACTATTTTTTGTATTCTTGGTGCGTTTTATGTATATATAAAGGACATTATGGCAAAATGAAAAAGACCCTCATAAAAATCCTTCTTGAAAAGTATTGTTGCTGACAGCCATGACCTCTGTGAGTCTGCATGTTTACCCATAATTCATAATTAACAAAGACATTAGAACTGCCACTAGAGGATTCTGGGCTTTATTTCTTTCTAACTGGGCAGTACTAATGCTGGAAGTGCTCCCAATTCAGTGATTTAACATTTCAGGAAATCTTGGAGAGGCGGCAGAAGCCTCCTTATATAGTTCATACTCTGGGACTGTGGTTATACAGATATGGCTGAGATAATTATTCAGCTCTTGTTATTGCTGTAGTTCTGCACCTGATCCCTGAGCCATTAGAGCACTCTGCAGGTTATTACAACTATCAAACATCAAGGTCTCTTTTCTAGTCTCTCGACTATGTGGTTATCATTTTACTTCTTTTAAATCCTCCATCTGCGGAGAAAGCTTCTATGCTCTAACTTGGAGATCTGCTAACGCCTTTTTTTTTTTATGACTTTCCAAATGAGGCCCTTTTTCTTACCAGCACATTAACATAAAAATATAAACTTAGAGTTTCTCCACTTGTGGTGTTTTTATTTTCTCCCTCTTGTTGATTTCTTCTTTGAGACACCATGCATCTACACTTTAATCCGTGTAGAGAATGAGCACAGAGAAGTGGGGGTCTTCAGAACCATGAAAACCCACAAAATCTCCCCAGGATGTTATGGTTTCTGATGGTGGGTTTAAGTTAGTGTCGATTTTTAGCTGATACACTTCTTTGCTTTACCTGCATTTTTACCTCATTGCTGCTTTTCAAGCTGGACAGAAATTGAATGAAAATTGAATGGTACCTTTAAATGAGGCTTTGACTCTCGCTGTACTTAAGGATTCATTACTTTCTGTGCTGTAGGTGGGTAGTCCTCAGTTAGCAGTTAAGATGGGGAAGCTTGTTGCAAAAAAATCTTTGCTGTATGTGATAATATCAGTCTGTCATCACCTGGCTTTCACTGATTACCTAAAAACAAAACAAAAATATGATCAAAATCATGTAGATCTGAATACCCTAGTCCTTCTTTTAGGTATTCAGGGTGCAGGCATTCACTCGGATGATGATATTTAAGACAATTTTGTAAATTAAAAGCCTAGAGCAGACCTCTGTGGGCTGTGTCATAAAGGAAAACAAGGAGCTAATGCTGCTTTATGCATTTGGGAGCTCAGCTTTTTGAAATCTGTGTTTTGCATTATATCAACAAAACACCTGCAAAAGGCATTCCATCAGCACCAGGCAAACTGATGAGGGATCTAATCCACCAAGAGTCAGGGGCAGTCGCAAACAGTATGGCAAAAGGAGGAAACATATGGTTGCCTTACTTAATATTGCTGTACTGTCGTCCCACAACATATTCCCCTAAATGGGCATTAGCTTTATTGGTAGATCAGAAGGATGTGGAATGCAGGAGAAAATAAAAACATCGTATAGGTGGGGGGGTTTTATTTTTTTAAACACAATGTGTAATTTAACAGATATGTAATGTATGTTAGAGGAATAAATGTATAATGCGTATTATACTATTTTTAAAATCATAGAAATTAGTGAGTGTCTCAGGAAAGCTGTGGTTTTATGTAATGAAAGCAAAGGGTAATTATGCTTTGACTTGCACTTTACTTGTTCTCTGGTTATTCTTATGTATTTTTACTGTTTCCTCTGCATGGCCTTGCATGAGAATAGCACTTTTACACCAACTCTTTGTTAAGGTCTCTCAGCAGCAAAATTTAATATTTTGGCTTAAAAAACTCCACAGCTTCCCAATTGTGTTTTATATTCTATTAGTGTGACATTAAAATAAACAGAATTTACCCGTAAGTTATTGGGAGGGACTTGAATATTCTCTTATATTGGGATAATGCTCTGAAATATATAGAGATATATAAAGTAGGGATGTATCTGACCAGTGGTACTGGTTAAAAATGGTAAAAATACGTAGGTTTTAAGATTTGAATGACCTATTAATATTTTTTCTACACTTTCGGGAGCTTCAGGAAAAGACAACTTTTAAACCTGTTTTTTTTTAATGAGTCCATTGATTAAGCTTTAAAATATTGCGACTGATTAATTGTAAGAACACATTATTCATGCACGCAACTCCAACCAGCTACATTGCTGGCCTGAATAGCCTTTCAACTTAAATAGTTATGTTAAAAAAAAAATTGTAAGCATTCTTATCTTTCAGGTGGCTAAAGCACTCCCTTGTGTTGATCCTAGGACCTACATGTGCTCATGTGCTCATATAAAATACTTTTTTTTTTTTTTTAATTCTCCTGTTGTAAGTATTCAACACTGTTCGCAGAATTCCCCTCTAGCATTGTTGATGAAAGCACACAGCTAAGGAAATAAAGATAATTTACTTAGCTGAATATTACTGGCTTTCTTAAAGATAGATGAATTAGGAAGTAGTATTAAAACAATTTGAAGCAGAAAGAAAAGGCATTGGGAATAGCACTGAGAAGGTAAGCAGTAGCAGTGTCACCCTCTATATAGAGTCCTCTTGTTCTACATAACTTTCTCTTGTTAAAAACCAATGTGTGCTTGCCACTTTAAAGCCATGGTCTTACAATTTCATGCTTACGTGCAAAAACTTGTACTTGCATCCTGTTGGATTTAGGTCAGATATAAGAATTGATTTTGGCCTTAGGATGAAATAATCAGCATCTAGTTTTCATTAATCCCTGTCTTTAAATAATAATAACTAGATTTATGATATTTATTAGCTTCTAACTTGCTTTGGAATGTGAAACCACATAAATCAGAAAATGGGTCATGAACTAATTTTCAGGTATTTAATATTATAGTATAAGTAGAGCCTTGTTATGATGTTTCTCATAAAAAGTGAATAATGGGAAATTGATATAAATGGTTAATTATGCATTTTTACTTTGTTTTAGGACCACCGCAGTAAAACATATTGGGATGTTAGCGTTATGCTTGTGTTGATCTGACATAAGGCTTCTTGCTTCCCTGTGCCATCATCCCTTCATCATGTTCGGAGGCACGTGCTGCTGTGAATGACATCCTGTGGTGCTCCGGTAACTTTGGAACAAAGGTGACTTCATTTTAATGGTTTTTCTTTTCAAGACACAAATGCATACTGTGTTTATTCTGTGCCAGGGAGCAGCAATGGTGGGCTGCTTCAGGCAAGCCGGGAGCTGAGGGTGACAGAAAGACTGGTGGGGGCGGTGGTCTCACGTATAAAGGGCACAGTCCCACAGCACCAGAGCAAGCCAAGGTTAGTTTTCATCCGGTGATGGGAGAAGGTCATGTCCGGTGATGGTAAGCAGGGTTAACAACAGATCACCAGGCAAATCGACAGCAAAGTGGCTGGTCTGAGGTCAAGCCAGGAAGGCAAGTTAGTTTAGGATCATCAAGGTACATGGCCAGGCACAGGCACACCTGTGGCATAGCTGAAGAGAAGACTGAGAGCAAGATCCAGACCCCCTGACCACAAATGCAGCTCCTATAAATATAGCAAAGAGGAGGCAGCCCTGGCAAGGCTTCTCACAGCTCTTCCTCACACACCTCTTTTTACAGCAGTCTGATCCAAGCTGCAGCATATCAGAGATGGCCTTGAACACAGGCAGCCAAATCTGGGGTTTGGGGGCTGCATGTGCGTGAAAGCATGGCATGACATGACTAGTCTTTTGGAAAAACGGGACAGTTCTGGAAACGAAGAATTTATTCTTTGTTTGTAGTCCCTAAGCCTAACACTGAACCACTGAACTTCAAATTAAAGGTAAATTGCATTCCTTGAGTTTCAAAGTGTTTTTGTGGGCTTAGCCAAACTGGCCCCTCTAGAACCAGTGGGAAATGAGCAACTAAATCCTTGTGAATGGTTTAGAAATGTAATGCTTTGAAAAATTGCTGACTAGCATGTTGTCCAGGACTCATTGCTGCCTAGATAGATACCATACGCTGAAAGGAAAAATATGCGTGTACTTTTCATGGATGTTTTATAGGACCATGTTCTGTGTTATTTGGAACTCGCGTCAGCTTTCCTGTGAGTTGTACAGATGCTCTTGATTGCCAGATCAAGCCTGGTTTTTCTCAGCTCAAGAAAGTAACGAGTTTTAAAAACCTAGCAGTAAAAGATATCATCTACCTGACTACATGGAAACTCTTAGAGAGACCTGTCTTGCTAGTAGTTTTACCAACTGTGTGTGAATGTTTGCAAAATCAGAGTGCAGGGGAAATGTTTCAGGCTATCAAGCAAAAGTTAAGAAATATGTAACAAAACAATGCTTATATGTATTTATCCTTCCATATATCCCATCTATCGTTCAGGGGTTTGACCCGTATTTTCATACAAGACTGTATTCAGTGTGTCTTGCATTGTCTTCTGCTACGGAAGAGCTGGCAGCAGGGCGTTCTTCCAAACTGGGAAGGATACAGTAGCAAAGGATGGGGCTGGAGGCTGGGAAAGAGATCAGGACTGGATGGGCGTTTCCTGGGGAGCTGAACTGTGTCTACCTGTTCTGCCAAAATAATGTTGCCTTGGGATTGAGCACCTGCTGTGGTGCATTTCTCCTTGGTGACAAAAGGGGGTATGACTTCTTTAATAAAGGGGTGAGTTCAGCACTCAACAAATGATTAACGTACAAATATAATACTGGAAAAAAAGGTCTAATTTTTTGGTAATGCAAAGCCACCACTACTGCAGGGAAGAGAAATCTCAGCTGAAATACACTGGGATGTATACCACAAAACCAAAATAAAAATCTTGGCCGCATCCTTAGCTTGCTCCACTGCAACTGTCATTGCAGCAAATATTTTATGTAAATTCACCCTCTGCTTGGAGACTTCTTGGGTGATTAGGTAATAGGAGATGGTGCTTCAGTTCTTGCTGATTTCTATTGTGGTTATACCTTAATGTCCATTGCTTTTCTTGATGGATCACCTTTCTGATGGATTAGGAGCAATACCTTGGGGTTTTTTTTTGCCTAACAGAAAATATGTTTTAAAGTAGTATCTTAAAATGAGGTTAGATTTTACTTTGTATTCTTACATAGTAGTCATTTGGTAATGTTAAAAGTCTCTATGCCGTTCTCTGTTTTAATGCATGCATGTCACTAGTGGTTAGGTGTGCAGTGATATATCCTCTTCCATTTCAAAAGCATTGATCTAAGTCTCCTTCACTGAGAGGGATTTCTTTTTTTCTTCTCTTTTTTTTTTTTTTCCTTAAATAAATCTTATTGAAACAATGTAACATTTCAGGTCAGTCCTGTAGGACCACTCTGGTCTCAGTGTAACCACTGCTGCAAAGCATGGAAACTTGCTGGCACAGTATTGCAAAGTGACTCTGCAGGGGCTGGATGACTTCCAGCCAGCAATGAACCACAGCCAAGAAATGCCAATATGGATAATGCAAACAAGAGAGATTTGGGGCACATTTCGATTTAACCATCTGATTTAATTGACAGAATAAATGCACCTGTCATCGGGTAATATTCTTGTGATTAGTTTTGGCTGTGCTGATGAAACGATGTTAAAAGAATGTCAGAACAACCTGTCCTGGGACTCCTACAGGCAGTTTCAAGCTAAGGAAGGTCAGTTTTCAACTAGATAAAAGATTCAGAATTACCTCTTCTTTCTTTCCTCCTTTGTGATTGTATGTGTCTTTTAATGAGACACAGAACAATTTATCTTGCATATTTTCCCTCTACAGCCATTCTTATGGGTCCACGGGTCTAAACAAACACACTTAAGTGAAACGATAGCCTGTTCTTATACAGGCTTTGTTAAGGCCGTTCTGTATTTGGAAGGAGATGCATTCACAAAGTCACCATTTGCCCACTTGTATATTGTCATTCAAAATTGGTGGCCTTTGTGGAAATGGCAGCTCGTTTAAGAGCCAAGGTGTGGTGTGCACCAGAGCCTTTTGTCTCCATAAGTAGCTGGTTAATAAGAAAAAGAGATTGGTTTCTGCAGCCCTGGGGCCAAACCCACCTTAATTTAATCTCCTGTACCAGGAAGCAGGAGTTGGTTCTGAGCAACAGCGTGCCAGGGCCTCCTTTTGGCTAGGACAGGTGCCATTTATTGAGCCATTTCAGAGGATGTAAAGGTAAGAGATGGGTTAATCTAAGTTGTGTTTATTGTTACTGCATGTGATGGGGTGCCTGTACAGGCAAACTGTGGATAAGGCCGATTTTGCTGGTACGTGATGAGGAAAAACTCTTGGTCTGAAACGGTAAATTGGAAGCTGGACAAAGGTTTGGAGAAAAGACAGATGAGATCTCCATCTTGTGGGGGAACTCTTCTACTGGAGGGTAAAGGGTCCTAAGGAGGAATTATACCTCCTCCATGAATAGTGTAATAGGAATTACACCTCCTCCATAGTACCTGCTGCACTAACTTACGTTGCCATGTTGCATGAAGTGGTTGCGGCCACATGGCTGCACATCCCTCAGTACAGATGGAGCTGCATCTGTCCCTATTTCAAAGGGGGAAATTGAGGACAAGGCAATTTAATGACTTGCCAGAGGTCACAGCTAAGGTCTGTGACAGCACAGGGAATGAATCTAAATTCCTTCAGGCCTGGGGCCTTATCCACAAGACAACACTTCTGTTAATAATGAAGAAATAATAGTAATATTTTTTTGTCAGCACCACACTTCTAGTCGTGTTTAATCTTCATTTTGGCACACTTAAACGCTTCACTTTGATATTTGTTCGTTTTAAGCAGGGATGTTAATATACTGAGAAAGGAACCTGAATGACAAACCTTCCTGTTGAAAACCTGAATGTACAGTTAGGACAGCCTCCCCCATAAGCAGTTAGCACAGGCGACCCAAAACTGCTCCAGTCAAGTTAGATGCTTGGACGACCGCTTTTGGCGAAAGGTTAGTTCAAGCTCCTGCATCTGCTTCACACTGAGATGGCTGAAGTAGCAGTGCCAGACAGGGATTTTGACTAGATAAATAAATTCAACATTTGAATATGTTTATGTGCTGAAATGTAATTTGTGAAAAAACAAATTGCTTCTGATTGACAAGTTACAAATGTAGGGGGAGAAAAATGTAAGCTAACTTTCTCATGAACTAGATTGCAGAGCCAAAGTGGAACAAAATGTAAAATATATTTCTTTTGACTAAAGTAAAACATTTTTTTTTTAATTAAGTCCACATGAATGAGATTGAAGAGAAAGTGGTGAAACTGGTCCCATGTAGAGATGCTGCAAGGTTTAGATGCCATGAAATTCCATTTAAGTTCCATGTTGCATGGGGTTTGAGGCTGCACTGGTTTATTGCACAGGTGTGAATTTCATCTTGAGAGCAGAATCGCTGTACAAGTGCTCTTGAAGATGTTATTTTTTTTCTTTGTCAATTTTCTAAGCATAAACATATGTTAGCTTCCAGATAGCACCGAAGTACTGCCTAAGTTACACACAGTTAACCATGAAATTTGGGGTTGCACACAGTTTCACTCTCACAGCTTAAATAAGGTTTTGATTTCAACCCATTTACACACTGCATAATGAAACAAGTCAGTTAATGACCAGACACTAGAGAGTGCTCTCAATGTGCTGATACCAGTTGGGAATGCTGCGTGGGGTGGAGGTAGCGTGTGGTACGTGGTGCTGGGTTAGTAATATCACAGACAAAAATTGCTTTTGATGATGAGAGTGCTGTTAAAAATAATTTCTAAATTCCATTTGTAGGCCTCTGTTAAAGGAGTCTGTTTTCCCTAGTAAATGTCTACAAATGCTACACTGATGTAACAAATGTTAAAGCAATATGTATTTATATCTTTGATAAGGTTTAGTCCAAACAGGTATGCAGTGGCTCCTGCATGTTCCTAGCATGTTATTCACCAACAGGTCTCGGCCGCAGGGAAGGTCCCGGATTAGGTTAGATGTGAGTATTTGTGTTCTTCTGCACAGTTTTGTTCCCATTGGCACCAACATGAAAACTCCTTTTGTTATGTACCACCAATGTGAAGACACCGTTTTTTGAGGAATCATTTTTATTTTTGGTCAACGCCAGTGCTCCGATAAACATACACAAATTTCTCCTTTTAGGAAGCTTGTTTTAACTCTTAATTCTTCATGACACTGCCTCCCATTGTATGTCCACTTACAGAGGATCGGAAATATCCAACTTGAGAGATATTTTCTTCTAACTTACACAAGGAGAATATTTATCAGGTGTAATTGTATTGATTTCAGGGGGACTATATAAGGCAGGGGCTCTAAGACTTCAAAACAGCTCAGAAAAATGGGTCTCTGCATATTTTAGATTTAAGTTTGTCAGATTAAACACATCAAAATTCTATGAGAGAAGAAACAGTAAAATATCACTGTAAAATGAATTCAGCAGATTGTGCTATGGACAAGGCTCACAGGAAGAGAGGGGAGAAATTAAAAACAAGTTTGAAGCTTCCATGTGGTTGGAAGCGTGGCCACTTAACTCCTTCACCTTGAACTTTGAAAATAACATTCTGGGTTACCACAAAAAATGAGGAGACTGAGGAATATATGGTATCATTTAGAAATATGTTGTAGCTTGTAAACATGGGAAGGTTTTTTTCAGTAGTCTTGGAGGGACTTTGCATTAAAGAGAGAAGAATACCTTGATTTGGTTTTGAAAGTAAAACTGTTCAGGAAATAAAATGCAAATGATTTTTTCAGTTCCTCTCTGTCTAGTTTTTGACACTCTACAAATAATAAACTAACGCTTTCATGAAAAAGTTCTATTCCTGCTACCATCCCTGGCTTTAAGTTTCAGCTAGCTCTTGAGTAGATGTGTCCTAGGTAACAGCGGCTTTCCTAAAGCTTTTAAGCACTCTTGAAGCGAGTGTTACAAGCATCGCTAGAGCAAAGTGTTTCTGGGTGATGGACGTGGGGCAGGATCACTTCCCTAGATTGGTTTCCTTTGCTTCTCCTAATTCTGCTTCAACTTCCCTATTGGTGTGAACAACTCACTTGCTTTTGCTACCAAAAGTGCAGTGCAGCTCATGAGTCAGTGGAGAGGAAGAAATTGGCTCTGTGGGTGTGCAGATGTGGTGTTGAGTTGGCCTGTGAAGGTGAAGCAGTTGTGTTGCTACTGGTTCATATGTGGAAGAACATCACCTTTCCACGGCTGGTGGCAGAGGAGGGCTCTGAGGCAACTGGGAAGTTGGAAGAACCTTTTGCTTCTAGGGAGAAAAACAGAGAAAGAGACGGAGAGAGAAAAACGGAAAGAGAATTTGGAGAAAGAACAGAGGAGTTGAAGTGATACTTACTTTATTCAATTTGGTTTCTACATAGGGTATTGG
This sequence comes from Fulmarus glacialis, assembly GCF_000690835.1. Lineage (NCBI taxonomy): Eukaryota > Metazoa > Chordata > Aves > Procellariiformes > Procellariidae > Fulmarus > Fulmarus glacialis. Next base: position 56,952 of record NW_009204144.1, read on the forward strand.
AAAAACAAAGTGACTTTTGATCCCAAGAACCAAAGTATAGCATAGAGTAAATGGGTTCAAATTCTATTAAGTTAATGAGCAATTCGCCTGCTGTCCTGGGGGTGGCTTTGGCACTAAGTCTTAATATTAATTCCCAGTTTCCATACAGCTATCCCACCGCATCATTAAATCTCACAGGAAATGCAAATACAAGTTGCCTGTCATTTGTCAATGAAAATATTGTTTAACATTTGCAGTGTATACACAACCCATTATAAAACTCAGTGGTGCATGCTCAGAAGCGAAATGTATTACTGTAGATATCAGTAGATAACTATTTATAATTAATCCTGTAGGAATAGCAGTTCTAACAGTAAGAAACATCTAAACTAAATGGAGGGTGAAAATGCCTTAAGTTATTTCCATGGCTGTTTAGGCTACTGGTTTGGTCATTTCAGGGTCAGCCTTCACTCAGACAGCAATAGAAGTGAGCCAGAATTCATTGCCCAGCAAGCAGTAAATACTCAGAGAGGGGATGAGTCTTATTCCATGATCTAGTTTTTGGTATGCTGAATAAAAAAATGTTTTGTTTATGTTTGAGTGACTGTACAGATACAGCAGCTTTTGTTGCAGTATACCCTGTGGTCAAAAGAGCCTGGGTGAGTTCCAGTTTAAAGCTAAACCAGCCCTGCAGAGGTGCCTGTCACATGTGTTTCAATCTGTTCTTCCGAAGAAAGAATTTTTAATTCTCCTTAATATTCACATCATCAATTGGGGAGAACCTTCATTTCCGTCTATTAGCATGGCTTCCACCTGTAGGACATGAAAAATTATCTGAATTGAGTTCATAAGCGATCTTCCTGAGAAATGACTGCATAATCGATTTTTAGCTGGAGAATACCTTACATTAATGACATTACTGGTCATTCTGAATCTAATACTTACACTGTCACCTCTACTTCTGTTTCTTCCGATGGTCTCTAAGACAGCCCATTTTCTCCCCTTCTCAGTGTACGTATGTAAAGACACAGGCCTTTTGCACCTGCTTCCTGATGACTGAGAATTTCCCAGACAGAGTTAAGTAACCTTTCTTAAGAGTGAGGGATGTTTCTTAGAAGTAAAATGCATCAAATGGAAGTTACGAAACCCAAAATAGTCATATAGTACTGCATGAGACTGGGGCAGGATCTGTTCTTGCAGCCCTGGGGCCAGGGAAGTTCTGAGGGGCTGCTGCAGTCATGCTGTCTCTTAAGTTGGTCTGAGCCCTGGCAGCCAACCCTCCACGAGGGGTGACATGCTCAGGGTGTATCACATTGTATATATATAACATACATTTATTATATATATGGTTGGGTTTTTTGTTTGTTTTTGTTTTTTGAAAAGGGGTCTTGTTTATAAGCTAATTTGCGTCCTGGCCATTTGCTGTTGATTATTCAGACTTACGTTTCCCTCTGCCACTCTCTCTTTTTTAATGTAAATGATAGTTCTTCAATTTAAACTTGAAACACGTCATGGATGTGACCATCCTTTGCTGTCAATCTCTGGCGTGTTAAGACAGAACTCCAGGCTTAGCCTAAAAGCCTTTCAGACATAGAGGAAAAACCACAAATGAAAAGTGAGTTAAACTCTTATGTGTCTCTACAGATGCATAGGAAAACATTAGAATAACAGTAAATGTACAAAGAGGGTAAAATTACTTGTGTTTACAGCGTTGTAAAGATCTGTCTTGTTGCTGACCCTTATTAGACAGCTTCTGAAAGGCTGTTTTTCCATGTAGTGTTTCAGAGTCATGCAGAGGTGGTCGCTGGGTTGACTGTGTGTAGAGCCTCTGACACTCCATTCTTCGCTAGCAGAGAGCACTTGCGAGCCAAGCTGAAGTTCACACAGACTTAGGGCATTACTAGAAACCTCTCAGTCTCCTGGTGCTTCAAGGTGGACACAGTGTGAATTGGCATTCAAAATTTGCTGCCACTTCTGTGTGCATTGGAATGTATGAGAAACACTTAAACTTAAGTTGTATAATTCTTACATCTTCTTCAAGTACTGTTGCATGTCAACTATATCAGCTGCTGTGCAGCTGGATCTCTGCCTTATCTTCCATCCTTTGCTAGTGACAACGATTCAGGTGCCTAAACGTACTGACTTAAGGCGCCTGAAACATCTGACACGCAGTACAACACATGGTTTATGGGTGACCTACCGGTGGCAACTTGGGGCAGACCAGACCTGCTAGGGGGTCCAAAATGATGCTAGATGTTGTGTTGGGGACCTGAATCCTGCATGGTATGTTGATTACATGGAAGTTTATCTTGAATATGTCCCAACAACTCGAAGCTGTGCTCAAAATTCAATACTGTATTGATGAAGTAGACTTATGTGAGTGAACTGCCTAAGTTAATGTTACGTGGTTTTAGGTTTTAAAAATACAGAATCCCAATAATTATTAATATGCTAGTGTAAGAACTCATATTTCAGGCTGAATACTCCAAATCATGGTAAAATTATGGGCAGAAAAGTCGTTTTGCATGTTTGTTAGGACGGCATTGGAGAAAGATGATGCACTGCATCCAGTAGACATTTGTCCTTGATGGAAACTTACAGTTTGAAAAAAGGTGTGAAGAAATTATTTAAACAAAAATAAAATAATTTGGGGTGAGGAGTGACCCAGTGAAAGATATTGTCTGAATCTTTTTTTTATGATGGTAACAGTTTAAAAAAAAAAAAGCTAACTGTAGCTCTGCAAAACCAGAATTTGGTCTTTTGCATAATACTTTTAGAAAGCAGTAACAGGACAAATTATCATCCCTTTAATGTTTCTAAAAATAGCACATATGAAAAATAGCACAAAATCTTTTTTAAAAAGCAGTTTGGCATTTTTATTACATAAAACCCAACCGTGGAGGAAATATCTGAATGTCTATATTGTTTTCTGATCAGGACAGTGTATTTTCCTTATTAAGCTCCTTGTTGTTTCTACGTGTTGAGAAGGAAAATGATCAGGCAATATAGGGTTTCTTGTTAACATGAACCGCTTGCTCACAGTTGTTTGTGGCTCATGATGCTGTTATGTGCAGAGGCAAGATCCAACTCCTGCACTTGCGCAAGTCTTTGGGTAGGACTGAGGCCCAGAGGCTGAAAGAACTGGTCTATACATTAGTGTTTCACCCCTTCCTTTGTTTACTGAAGACTAATGAGACCTCTGGTTTTCATTCATAAGGGATCTTTCCCTCTAACACATATGTTTAAGACAGATTCATCATTAGGGATGCTGGGCATGGCTAAATGTAAGGCAGAAGAGACTTTTCATAGATGTTTTCAGCCATCTGCCATATTCTTAATGCATGGAAGGTTTAATATTTCAGCAAGTTTATTTCCTTCAAATGTTAATCTAAGACAGCACTATTGTTACATGTTTTAGGATTTAGTTTTGGATTCAGAAAATCTGTTAGCTCAATGAACATAACATTTAAATTGGCTGTGTTATGTATGAAATAGAGCATTACAACAGTTTTATTGTATTGTCCTTTGTAACAGGCTTTTTGTTGGACTATTCCTACATAAATAGATGTCCAAGACAATTTTGTGTTGCAGTTACCTGTTGCACTAACTCAGATTTTTTACTTTTAAAATCCTTTGCACATCTGTGTTACATTTCTGCATGACCACTGTTTCTCTCCTTTCGTACAGACTCTGTTGTGCAGAGGTTAGGCTAAACACTTTGGTAGTGGAAAGTTGTAGTAACGGTCATCATTTTGGTGGCACTGAGTCACTGCTCCCCATCAGCACTGATTTTAAATCTTGTTGTGCTGCTGCAACAAGAGAACGGTGGTAACCTCTAATAATAAATACTACTCTTTTCCCCCCCACTTCTGTCTGCGTGCAAGTTAGGCAAACGGTTTGTTTAAAAAACAATATATTAACTTCCTACTTGTTTGAAATACTCAGAGGTTTGGAGTAAAAAATGACTGATTACTCAAAGCAGGAAACTGCAAGAAAAGAAACTATCTTGGAAATCCCTAAAAACTTGCCAGCTTGGTGTGCACCAGCCATTCCTACTCTCCTCTGAAGAACCTTGCCAAAACCTTAAAATCTGTCCAAATTGCGTACAGGATCCTGGGAAAAATTCCTTCCTGTTCTACTTTTGAACTGAAAAACTTTTCTAGAAAATACTAAAATCTGAGTGCACAAATATAGCCTATATGTGCTCAGTAATAATGCAACACCCTCATTTAAAGCAGATCGTCCTACTTCAGAGGCTCCAATAGCTAAATGCAGGAATTCGAGCTGAGAGAGAGGGAAAATACTGGTGCAACATTTTTACTTTGGCAAAAATAATAATAAAAATAAAAGTCTTTCCAATCCTTAAAACTGTTTTGGAAGAAAAATATTTCCTTATAATAGAAACAGTTTTACGTAAGCTATACCTGATGTAATTTTGGAAAATATAACAAGCAGAAGTTGTGATTCCCCCTCCAACAGCAATCAACCAACTAATCCCACTCAACAACCTAAACCACACATTAAACCTATTTGTTCCACAGCTCAGAAACAGCAACAAGAACAATTTATATGACTGAGTTAATATATATGATTCCATTACAGTTTTGGTGCCCTGAAAGATGGCACACGGGGGCTTTGTATGACCTTTCCTTTAATGTTCGAGTAGTTTTGAAGTGCCATTAAGAGGTGATCAGTGGTAATTGTCTTAAGGATGCCACCCACCCTTCTAATAAGGATGTTCAGTGAGACCTGACCTTAAGGTCTGATTTGATTTTTAAAAAGGTGTTGCCAGATAAGCAAAGCATGTGAGTTATCTGCTTTACACAAAAAAAAACCCAAAACAAAAAAACCCCCACAAACCCCAATTCCACACCCCTTCCTCCCCCCCAAAAATAAAAAATAATAAAAAAAAAGAGCAATTGATTCTGTCGTAATTCAGATCTCATAATATTAAATGTAATACTAAAAAACAGAATATCTCATTTTGGAATCAGCTTCCATGGTTACAAATGCTCTAGACTGATACTGGGGATAGACCAAACATCTTGTTAATGTTACACCCATCATCATACAATTAACATTTTCCTGATACTATTAGTATAACTCTTAGATTTTTTTTTTCTTTTTTTCCTGCTTCTGTCATTCATATTAAATTATGTTCTCACTTCCCTGCCTTTAGTAGCTAACTTTGTACTCTGAAAACAATTTATTATGCCAGCAGACCAAAGCTGATGGATCTGTGTGCGGGACAGACTCTGTAGCGTTCATGTCAATTATATTATATTAAGGCTTGCCATTAATTTTGTCTTCCAACTTCATGAAACACTAGAAGGCAGATTCATCTTCTCCTGATGTAATTGTATTGATTTCAGTGGTGCTATTACCAAGGGAAACAGCAATAAATGACAGGAGATTCTGGCCCCAGAGTTTTGCAGGCCTGAACTTTGTTCCAGAAGAGTTGCTGAATGTGACTGTTATTAAGTTGTTTGTTTATTTATAGACCTTTTCTTCCTGTGATCACAGTATTCTGTGACTTTCATACCTATGATCATTAGGCAAATTGCATAATCCTGTCTGACGTTAGTTTTCATAATTCAGCATTTGGTTCTAGAATGACAATCTAATTTTGTCAGAAAATCTTTGTTATATTGCACAAGCCATTTATATTCCAAGGTTTTCTCTTATTAGACTATCTCAGATGTGACATGCCTTCCTTTTTCATATAATCCTGTTACGAACGCTCTCTACATTTAACCTACTTTCTCATACAAGTTATTTTGATCCCAAGAAGAAATTTGTTATGAGGGACATAAGCTGTACTGGCATCTCATTGTTCAGTTTTGTCTATGATTTACACTAGTTTTAATACAAATAGCAGAATTCTCTATTATCAATAACTAGTTTATTTGTTTTAGAATAACTGCATAATTATGAATGAGGTGCTCTGATAATACAATTTTTTTTTCTGTTTGCGGTTGTATTAGTTGAGTTGGTGGTGAAGTATGATTTCTGCTCAGGTTTTTCTGGTATAAAATCAATGTCTCCAGCTGCAATTACTAATCTACAGATATGTTCACTAGTACTGTAAAACGGCATATAAGGTTGACTTGCAATATCCATTTAGTCAAGAAATACAGATATTGTTATATTGGAAAAAGTGATCTGCAAGTGTGCAGGCGGACTGATTAGTGATTAGAATAAGAAGGAATAATGATTATTTTTATGGGCTTATAGCTCTAGGCACTTTATAGAACTAGACATCTCTAAAGACTGGAGGCTGCTGCCCTCTTGTTTTCACTTTGTGGTTGTTCTAGGTGGGTAGAATCAGTTCAGCATAACTGTGCTCTCTCCATCTGCAGACATGTTTGTGGGTGGGATCTGTAGTAACTCAAGTGTCTGGTGCAGCAGTGTCAAATCCTCTTTTTTTTTTTTAGCGGGTTGGTTTTTTTTTTTGGTTCCCCTGGTGCCATGCTGTGAAATAAGTGACTTTTGTAGCATTGAGAAATCTCCTTGTATTGAAGTGCCTGGAAAATGCAATGTTGTAAAATAACACATAGAGAGTTGCTAGTAAAATTACGCTCATTGGTTTGCCGCCTCTACAAACTTACACTCATTTAAAATACAAGTAATCCTTTAAATATTGAGAACTGTTACAGGCATGTTGAGGAACTGTGAGAAGGTGTCAGCACTCAGTCAGTAATTGGAAGGTGTGGGCAGGTTCCTGTTTTCTATTTGTGCAGACCAAAACTGGTCAAGTAGATTTCGGGGAATGCTGGCATGGAAAAATGGTGCCAGTATCAAGCATTTAATTCCAAAATGTAACCTTTGCAGTGCAAAGGAAAAAAAATAGAACTAACAAAAAACTCTGCAACCATCTTATAAAAGTGAAGATGGAAAAAATTGCTTGAAAGTAGAGTCAAAACACCAGGTAAGAGGCAGAAACACGAACAGATAAAAATGCTACAAATTCCACACAATATCTGAGATGAGATTACAGTGTCAGGACAATGGAATCGTACACTGAATATGGTGTTTAAACTGCATTCTAGAAACATTATTACTACATTGTAATGATATTTAACAGGAAAGTTTTTATTTTATTCTTGCATATGTCCTAAGAGGGAGATGAATATATGTATCACAAAATGAAGACTGTATCTGAAAATTTGCTTTAAAAAACATTACAATGGCACATATATTTAAAAAAAATAAATCACTGGTTCCTATTTTTTGAAAAATTGAATATTTAGTGTATGATAAATGCTAATACGACTTTTCATTTTTGCTATCCCAGCTATATACTAATGGAAGAATTTATATAAATAGTTGAAGTGGATGGCCTGTGGATATTGTACACAAATAAGCTTTCTTAAAATATCTCTTTGCCTCCATGAGTGACGCCTACTTAGAATAAACTGACCTCCAGGCTTCTAGCACTGCAGCTGAAATGGAATTTTTTTTTTATTTACTTTTAAGGGAAAAAACAAAATTCAGTCTTCAGATCATTGTTATTACATGAGGAATGTTTGCTGCATGAAATACGTTCACAGATGGTCCCTAAACATAAGCGGCACATACTGTGTATACAAGATAAGTCATTATTTAGTTTCTCTGGGTTTTCACGTTTAACCTGTTAGAAAAAAAAACCTAAAGATGCCAGAAAAGAAATCTCTCTCAACGTTCAGGTGCTACAGCGCAAATGATCCTTTGTGCAGCTGCGACTCTAGTGCTGCCGTCTGACCACTCAGCTCCTAAGGCTTTGGAAAGAAATGTAGCTGGCTTAATAAAAGCTTTGTGGCAAATTCACAGTTATGCATGATTTTAGAATTTCTTTTATTAGGAAGTTCACTTTATCTTGTCCAGGCCAGTGTGATATCTGACAGAGGTCAGAGACCTCGTGCAGCTCGCGACTCTGGAGATTTATGGCTAGGAAGGCATGATTCTGCTAATCGTCTTCCCAGCAGTTCTTCTAATTTTATGCCAATCAGACACCCTTAAATAATTACACTAATTTCTTGGAGATACTTATGAAGTACTCTTCAGAATCTGTCCCAGTCAGGCGTAGGTGGTTACAGGGAAATGCAGAGCAAGTTAGTCTTTTGTAAGCAATAGTAAACGACTGCATTTTGTCTGGAGTCTCTATGTTTTGGGGGTAACTTTCATACATGCACATAACTTTGTGAATGTTAAAAGTTTACAGAAGTTCACAAAGCAATCAGAAAAAGTGGTGGGAACTGTTAAGCACAGACATCACCTTTGCCTCAGGAAATTCCTGAGCAGCAAATTCCTGGAGGCTGGGAGAAGATGTTGGGGAAATAACCCCATACATCTGCCTTGTTCTCATGCTCTTCCCGAAGTTAACCCTAGTTAGCAACTGGCTATTTATGAGACTTGTGTGGATATACAAGCACCAAGTCTGGGAGGACTCAAAAAAGGATAGCAGATGCAGGCACGTTATTCTTTGCTTAAACTATAGCCGTAACCATAGCTGGTCCCTTTTTCCCCATAGGCATTAGTCTTCTATTCAGTCTGCATCACAGGAGGTAATGGATGCAGTGATGGAGAACAGAGTTTTTACACAAAAGACACTGTCTTATCTCTGGGCTCTCTTTTCAGATTTCTTTTGCATTCTGTGAAGTTTATTAGCTATTAATTTCCATTTTACATAACTTTATTTCTTCTTATAGCTGCTTAAAGGTATAAAGGTGGGAATATTTTTCATTTAGCCCATTAAACTCAAGTTCTGCATAACCACTTGAAAGGAGAAATTGAACAAGGTTGTATTACTAAGCAAGAAATCAAATTTAGATAGACATAAATCTAGAGGGGAAAAAATTAAGCAGCAAACCTAAATGGAGTTTTTTATGTGAGTTTACTAGGAATCAAATGTATAACCCTTTATGCAAGTTCTGTGAGAAGAGGAGGAGAGGATCAGCTCCCAAAACTTTATACTGGCGCTGTGGGTGAGACTCTGCACTAGATCAGTAACAATGAATTAACCAGTTGTGTAGTGACTATTCACGCAGACCTACAGCTAAAACTGGAGCTAATTCTTAACTGGAGCTTTTCAAAAGTAGGAAAAAGAAAGCTTTGTTTGTTTTTAAAACATGTTTTTCTTAGTCCTGCACCTTCTGATTTCAAAGAGGAGTGGAGGCAGGAATGGTGAAACTACAGTAGGAAATACTAACTTTATACCTAGGAAATACATTTCAGATTGCATTAGAAGCCCTGTTCTTTCAGGATTTTCAGCCCAGATTTGCAGGCACCCAAAAGTTTCCAACTCTAGATAAATACCCGTATTTGTGAGAAGTACTTGGTGTTTTCCTGGTTAGAATTAACTGCTGAGCTTTCTCCATCACTATACACCTTGTGTGATACGGATCTTTAAATTTTTGTTACAGCTTTATTAAACATTCTATTTTTAAAAAGATTTCTGTTTTGCAACTCTCACTTATGGAGTTCGCTCTTCCTCCGCTCCAGGAAACCACTAAAGCACATGCTTAATTGACTACATTCAGCTGGATTAATCTCCTGTTTAAACATGAAGAATACGTGTTCCTGGGTCAGAGCCTTGAAGAGTCTATGAGGCAACTGGGTGAGCAAGGGCTACAGAGGGTGAAAAGGTATAACACAGGATCTTCAGTTTTGGATTTGAAAGTTGAAGGTGCTGGAATTTATATTAATTAAAATGTATTCATGTATGTCAATATCATATAATACTTGGGGGGAAAAAAGAGGTGGAGATGGATGGTTTGGTTTGCTTTAATTAGAGAGCATAAAGTTAACTTCTGGCTTTAGGGTAGATGGGATGCATGGGGGTGAAAACAGGCGCATGATCTTGCTGAATGCTTGTAAAACAACACAGTCTAGCAAGATTTATATGGATTCTAGAGGAAGCTTTAACCAAAAAGGCTATTCCTGCTCTGATGTGTCATACTAACATTCTCGTCCTTCATGGTTCTTGATGATTTGAGTATGTGGCTCTCAGAACAATCATGTTTTCCCTAAGAAAATTAAAATAACATTACAATTTACTGTTGCAAAATGGGAGGCACCAAATCTCTAAAAGATATAGGCACTTGCATTTCCAAAGCCAACATGAGAATGAAATGTTTGCTGGTGGTGTTATCGTATAGAAAATACAACTTAATATTGAATTCTGATCAATCTGTGCAATGCTTAGAATGTCCCAAATTACGTTAAGTCAAATAAAAATCTCTCTTTGCTAACATTTTTTGTTACTTCCTTGCACACCGGTTTGCTCTATTGTGCATTCAGGCTGAGGGAAGGTAACCTCCTTTTTACAGACTAAGTGCGCTCTGCTGTTTCAGTTTGCATGATGTAAATCGATACATCTGTTCAGAACCTTACCAGCTAAGGGTATGGCTTTCTTTCTGATGTATCTTTTGCGATGCGGAATTAAAAAATTCCTTTTTCCTTCACATCTATTGCATGTATTCTTCTGTAGAGTCGTCATTCTCTTCCACATTTCCAGAGGAATTTGGGTCATTGTTTACTTGTGGCTTCATTAAAGAACGTCCAGTAGCTAACAATTTCCATCATCAACCTTTGAATATCAAGCACGCTATTATAATACTCTTTGAAAGCACTGCATGTAGCACAGAAACCTGAGAGATGCCAGAGCAGCTCTAGTCAAGTTATAAAAAGAGCACTACCATTGCTGCCTGAACAGAAGGAACGTGTGGGGAGATTGAGGGCATTGCCATGACAATTCCGACCGACGGATCTTTGTTCTTGTTGCGTTCTGACATAGACTTTCTTGTTCCAACATCGGGTGCGAATGATGATTATGAGAAGCCGTGCTTGTTGTGGAGAATACATGGCCAAACACCTCTTCTTCTGTTTGTTGGAGCTACAAAATACGTGGTCAATGGAGTCTAATTTGAATGAAATTTTATGGGCACACAGAGGTTGGTGTAAAGTAAGGAATGCTCGACTTTGACCTCTGTAGCCTCTCTACAGAGAGCTTAATAGAGAAATGTTTTAAATTACAGTATGTTCCAATTATTGTACATTTATGGGACGGTGTGAGCTCCCTCTACGGGCTAATTTAACGTCTGCAAATTCCAATAATTCTTTTTTGTAACAAAGCCTCTGTGTAGCCTAGTGGATAAGGTGCCTGCCTAAGGTTTCTAAGGTTGTGCTCTTTTGAGCGTGTGCAAGATGGCTGCCACAAAAGTGTTTGAAGCTGCCGCGTTTGAAGCTGCCGCGTGTGTTTGAAGCTGCCGCATTTGAAGCTGCCAGGTTTGAAGCTGCCGCGTGTGTTTGAAGCCGGCGCGTTTGATGTTGCTGAGTACGTTTGTAAATTTGAGGCAGACTTTAATATTGTTAGACGGTAGGGGAGTCCTTTTCAACCTTTTTTCATTTTTCACTTGAACTTTTAAAAAGTTTTATTTTAACTTTTTTTAAACTATTTTAACTACTTATGTCAGCTGAGGAATGCTGTGATTCACAGCCATTATTGTAAGGAGGCTGTTATGTATTTTTAGTGCTGCTGGGACCATAGGAATTTTTGAGTGACTTTGACTGCAGACAACAATGTGGAGAATAATCCTGACTGTGAAAAGTGCTGTTGGGGCTGCAGAAAAGTACAGAATAATTTTGACCAAGGGCAATCATGGCTGCTTTTAGAAGAAATACGAGTATGCCCCGGTGTTGAATTTGTGAGTTGCTGGGACTGGGAGGAAAAAAAATCGCTGGAAAGAGAAGTTGGAGTTTTGTAGAGAATTGGCAGTGTGTTCAGTTAGCCGGGAGCTGAGAGTTTTAAAAAAAAAATTCTGATGGGGCTGTAGGAGAGCCTTCAGTGATGCTGGGAGTAAAGAATTTAAGCTGTTTGGACAGTAGAGGAAAAGTGTAAATGGTGCCATTTGTTGAAAGCTATGAACTACTGAAAATGTTAGGAAATAAATGCCGAATGTTTTTGTTGAGAGATGTAAGCGTAGTTTGTTTCTTTGGGAGGAGAAATGTTCTGTAATGTTATATTATTTAGGAATGCAATTTTTGGAGTCTAAAAACTGCCCAAGAGTTGATATGGGACTTGGAAAGTCATTAGCTGTTGGGTGGGAGAAGGAGGGTTTTTAAAAATTATTTGAATGCTGTTTTTTGCATGAACAAGCAGTGTCTTACTATACATGTGAAAGTGAATATTGGTTGAAAGTTAGAGGTTCATACAATTTAACTAACTGGATGTTCTCCAAATGTAACCAGTTAGCTATTGGTGGACCACAGGTGGACGACTTCTACTATTGTTCATCATCCAACTGTGATTTGGGAGCAAATGTTTTGTTCTGGGTCTCTGGAGGTCTCTTCCCTGTCATTGTCATCCAGACCTGGAGCATCCCTTCCTGATGAGGTCTGTTCATTGTCTTGGAGACCCTCTGGAAATCCCATTGGCTCTGGTAATCTTTTAAGCATTAAAGGTAGATCTGGTAGCTGTTATATTAACATGTGTGCTTTTTTACCAAATCCATCCCTCATTCATCAGATTGAATTCTTGGCACAAGATTGGGATCTGTGAGTCTATACCTCAGTTAGTCTGTACAAGATGTTGAGATCACAGATTGTTTTGTTTATAGTATTGAATCTCCCTCAGACTGAATCATCACCTTTTAATTTTTCTAGACCTGACTCCTCTGTTCTGGTCATTCTTTGTTCAGATGTGCTTTGTTTTATCATCTGAGCTGCTAACACTAAACATTGTTTTGTATGGAATTACACAAGTGATGAAATGATGAAAAAATTGTGTGGTACATTACAAAGAGTTGGGTAACTGTTCATGACTTGGCTTCCCTGTGAAGGGTTGCACTTAGGGATTTTAAATTTCTGTACAACAACAGGCGCCGAAGGGATCTGATTGATACTGTTTGTGATAAATTACTAGTATTGTACTTTTTTTTTCTCCAGGCATTTCTCTTTCCTATTTTAGAATATTTGTTATGTTCTTTTGACTTATACTGTTTTTCTTACTTTCTTTAGTTTATCAACAACCTCATGAAATTAACTTCAGTATTTTCTTTGCTGATTACACAAACTTTTCATTACCTTGAAGCATTTTTGTAGCTAAACCAAAGCAGTCTCCCTGTCCTGTCTGCTAAAATTCCAGAGGAACTCAGCTGGATTGCTAGTCCTAGAGCCTGGCCCCACTTGTTGGCTTTTACATGGGTTTGGAGCAATGTTTTGTCCTGACTCAATGCATAAACTTCCTCATGTAATTTCAGTTATATATATGGCGCGTTGTGATCTTAATTACCATATCAGATATCATGTTTTTCTTGAACTTGAGTAACCTCCTCTCTTTCATTTTACTGTTAATGAAGTTTCTATTGAGTATCATCAACCTTAACACTGTATGATTTGATGATTTTTAAAATAATTTTGTATTACACTTCGGTGTGGTTGCTGCCCTATTTCTGTTTGTCTTCCAGGTTTGGTAAAGCAGGTGATTGTTTACTTTTTATATAGTCTTGTTAATAGAAAATTTATTGGCATTCATTCTAAACTTTAAATACCTTTCTTGTTAGGATTTTGGGTTTTTCTTCCGTGGGTTTCTTGCTCAGTCCTTTCCAATCTGTAGCATTCCCTTTGTTTTACTGTAGTCCTTTTTAATTTTAAGTGGAATGCACTGTTAACTTGTGTATCAGTGGATCCCACCATCAAGTTCACTTTAATACTCTTGCCCTTAACACAGCAAAATTATTACTGATGGTGATAGTGCTGGAACATCTGAGTAGCTTCTTTACCTAAGAGCTTGCTACTGGTGTAAATTAATCAGAAAATTATCCAAAGCAAGACCATTGCATAAGCTCTAGATAAAATGTCTTGACTTCTCTAAAACAAAGGTGTGAAAATTTCAGGCACGTCCTCAACTATTTAATAAAATAAACAGCATAAGCCCTGGTAATTTACATCTCCCCTGTTTCTGAAAGTTGGTATATTTTTTTTATCCCTTTGCCGATTTATATATGATTAGGTTTTGAGGCATCTAAGGCTATTTGAAACAGGAATGTTTTGGTTTTCTTTTCATTTCATTTGTGATCCTGAAACATGCTTTTGTTAAATGAAGTTGGTGATACTATGCTGGTTTATAAAAACAGCACTGATAATCGGTCTTACAAATCTCATTTTATATTAAAATTCTACACTATTTAGTCATTTTGATTAAAATATTTGATGAAATAGTTATATAAAAACTAACACTTCACTGTGCACAATGCTATGCGTTTTTTTCAAACTAGTAGAAATAGTCTGTCTAGTCACTGTATTTTTTTCCATTTTCCTCATGGACTTTTAGCAATTTGTGATTATTACTAGTATATAGTTGTACTTAATAACTAGTATACTAGTTATACTTAATTATATATAATTATATTCTGCCCTCAGTCACATATGAAAGCTTACCAACAAGTAAGAATGTGAAGTGTTTAGCTTATTGTTTTTTCTACTCTATTGTATGGTTAATGCACAAATGGGATTGTAAGGAATGGTGATGTGAGGTTTGCTTCTCACATATTCTGCCTTACTTTTAGCTGAATTAGTATTTTGCACCTCTTGATCTAATAGTTTTTTTCAAGAAAATTGTCATTGGGCAGTAGTTGCATGGCTGTAGTTAAAAATTATTTACGTTACTGTTTCTCAAATGCTTGGCTTCCTTTTGTTTTGGAACTTCTGTGGTTGAACAAACATCATGTTCCCAGTTAGATGGGCTTCCAGCTAGTTAAACACGGTCCAGCTCCGTTTCAAACTATGATGCCTAAAATTTAGCTGGAAGATCCATACGTAGATGGAGTGACCTCATTTTAAAAATGCTGAACTTTGAGATGCCCAAGAATTGGCAGATGATTAGTACTTCTAAGTGACACTACATGTGTAAAATTTTGAATACAACTTTTTGAGCTGTACTTTAGGCACCTTGATCTGAAAACATTAACCTTTGTCTCTTTCTAAATAAGCACAGACTATGTTTGGCATTGTACGTTCCTTTCCCCCAAAGAGCTTATAACCAGAGCAAAACAGTCAAAGCATAGCTAGGATATAGTGTGACATCTGGGAAATTGAATTAATGGGATATTTATTTTTCTTGTATTTGTTTAGCTATGGAGATTCATACCAAGCTTATGTCCACCCATACCTCATTTCTTAATTTTGTGACTACAAAATTTGGATCTCTGAAAAGGGAAATTGGAAGTTTTTTGTTTAGCCGCAGAGCAAATACATGTAGTTGCAGAACAAAATTTCTCTTGATGCATGGTTTATCTATTAGTATGCCTGACCTACCGAGTGAGGCAATCTTTGGCCTACTTAGCCTTAGTAACACACCCAAAAAGTTGCGAAGTAGTGGGTTTTGGGTTATTGCTAACATAAAGGCAATCAGTTACAATGGTAACCACTTTTTTTGCACAATCAGTTTACTTTGGGTTTGGACTGGTGACACAGTGATGAAGTATTTGCTATCCCATGGCTGATCCATCCATTTTCACTCACTTGATTTGATCCAGACTAAGGGATCATTTATTTTGTTCCCTTGCCAGAGAACACAGAAGTGCCATTTCTGTTGACATAGTAAGAGACATTAATGAACAGAGTTGATCTAATAATGTGAAAACTCTCCAATTCTGTTTTGGTTTCTTCATATTCTTTGTTTGGCTACTTCTGCTTCAGAAAGATATATTTCTTTTATGGACACCTGTATGTGTTTGATAACAAGTTATCTATATTCAAACAAAACATTTTCTACTGCGTGGTCATTTTTTTTTTTTAATAACTCATTATGCCCTGCTGAGTAATTCCATCCAAGAGAGAAAACAGTGCCACATGATTTTTATGAGTGGTCAAATACACTTGAAAACTGACTTGCAGAATTAGATTCGTGTCACACAAATAGTGGAAAAGGTTTGCTTTATGAAAAGTGCAGGAAAAGCAAGGAAGTGTTAATCAATTGTATTATTTCTTTGCAATAAATAATTCTACCTGCTCTTTTGTTATATGGTAAGAACTGAACTGAAATGAGTAGTGGAGATGATGAGTAAAGAGGAGCCTTTTGTCAGCTGAAACCCTTAACTTGGTGCCTGTGGAATTCCCCTTGCTCTCTGAAATGTTGGCTAAACAGCAGCTTTGTTGGCATCATACACAGGTGTGTTTTTGCTCTGCCACCTGAAAATCCAGCAAAGAGAAAGCAGCCAAGAAGCAATGTACTGGAGGTGTGGATTTGTAGATTTACCTTTCCACACTTTTGCTAATCTTGAAGTCTACTTCAGTATACAAAACTGAAGAAGCTGGCATGTGTGGAATTGCACAGCACACTAGGGTTATAGGCGATCCATAAAGGAGCAGCCAGGGTTTTGTTTTCCATGGATTGCGGTGTTTTCCTACCACAACAAGTTAAAGCACACATCTAGCAAGAAGTGTTTTCTATCTGAATTTCCAGAACTAAGATACTTGCATTTTGCTTGTGAGCTTTTCTGTACTTGCCAGATATTTATCTCTGAGAATGGGTAGTATCTTTAACATCTGTATTTTGCAGTTGCAAAAGGATGGGTTCTGTGATTGTGAAGTGTTTGTGTCTTCCACCAAGAAATACCCTGATTCACATATGAATGCAATGGAATGAGACTATACATAAAATTCCTTCCATTGCTGCAGGACTTAAAGTAGCTTTAATCCCTTAACTGTGCATGGGAAAGCAAGAATAGGTGGTGTTGTTTATGATCTGTGAACAGACACAGGAGTGAGATTGGTACTGGTAACACTTTTCCCCCATGATTAATAAAGTTCTGCATGTGAAGGGAAATCAGAGCATTAATATAGAACCTTTTCTTTAAGTTTCAGGACTACATTATGCATCCATATCTTGGGCCCAATAAAATGAATGAATCCTTTTAGTTTTCCTACTGTTATGGCTTTAAAACAGGCTAAGTCTTTTATTTTTTTCCACTGCAATTTAATCTAATTTTAATATTCCCCAGATAATAGTGAAATAACCAATTCTGTCCAATTCTGCCTTAGATAAAAGCATCAGCATGTTTGGAACATAAACCTTATTTTACCTTTTGTTGAGCTGCCCAATTTAGTAAGAGCAATTCAGTGCCACATCTTAAACGTAGTATGACTTAGAACACTGGAATCTGCCTGGAATGTGAAAAAAGGGAATAATTTATATTTAATTGGTCTAAACCTACCTTTCCTAGGTCAATAAGAAGAGGAAAATCAGCAGCATTAATCAAGATAAAATTATCAGCTGATTAATCAGTGTTCTAATTACTGCATAGTTCTTTCCCTTTTCAGTTTTAATTACTAAACTTCATTGTCTTTTCCATATGGCCATCATGCATTCACGGTACACTTTTTCTCCTGGTGAGATCATTAATATAAAAAATGTACATTCAAGACATTACTGAAGATATAAGAAATTGCTACTGCCTACTAAGAAATTACCAGGGAAGCTGCAAATCAGCCATAGGTTATACAGGAAAAGTCTAATAAATCTACTAACACTTAAGAAAATAGATATAGTAGAAATGCAATTATGATTATCAAATCAACCTTTGTCCTAAAGTGACTTTTACCAGTCTTATTTCATCAAATCTGTCTCTTGGTTGGGTCAGAAACCAATGACAATCTGATTTAAATGGGCAAAATACATGGGAGACCCCTTAAATTCATAGGGCTAACGTAGACCACACAAATGCTCTCTTAGCGTATTCTCTTTAGCAGAATATTCCTTCCTACTAAGGCCTAGATCCTCAAAGGTGTTTAGGCACTTCACTACCAATGGAGTAATTGATTTCAGTAGATATTAGATATCTAAGTATCTTCTGAGGATTTAAGCCCAAATGAATAAATCTGCCATGTATTATATTAACAGAAGTATCTTGACTTATTTAGTCTCTGTGGAAGTAATAAGGAGAATGAAGAATTGGGCATTGGCCTTTAATGTTGTTTTTGATTGAGGAAGAAGGTTAAAGAAGTCCACAGCAGAACAGAGTTTCTAATGAAATCTTAACATCTCATAACCATGTCGGTCTGTAATCTGTCTCACAGATGCCTGTCTGTAAAAGTCAGGAGCTTAAAAGGCAATGAACGGGATGTCTTCATACACACAGGCTAGGATTTATGGAAGAATAAAGTATATCTGGGATACGCTAGTTTCTAAGTCAGCACCTAACTGGAGCGAAGTGAGGAACACGTCACTGTTCGCTGGTAAGAGCTGATGCTTCATCAGTGAGAGCATCCAGTTCTGTACACTTGGGAAACACACAACGTGGTCTTGCATCATTTTAATTTTTTGACTAATGCTTTAAAGCATTTCCACTGCCTGTGATTTCTCTACCCCTTATCACTAAATGAGGGAGGGCACGCAAAATTGCCTTTATGCAGTGAGCCTTGTGCATGAATTGGTGTTGAGTTTTTGAATTGTGTGTGGCTGGCCCATGTTGTGCAGGAGTGGTAGAGGCTGCCCGAACACCCTCTGCCTCTGTCTTTAGCTCCTGATAGCAACATCTCAAAGATCTGCTTTTCTAGAAACATGCTACTGTGTCTAATTGCACCCCTATTTCCTAAATATTTGTTGTATTCCTGATCAGAGTGTGTTAAGTGAGCATACGTACAATGTAATTACGGAGTGCTTCAGTTGTGTTCTAGCCCACAGATATAACTCGTGAGACTAGACAAGATGAATTGCCCCTGAGAAATACAACTACGTAATTGAGTAGCATATTGAGAGGAGTGCGCGCATGGGAAGAGCCGTTCCCACCGCTCGCTGCTGTGTGCGCCATTAGCCGGGCTGCCGGACAGGACGGACACAAAGCCTGGTCCAGCGCAACAGCCTTTGCTTCTGCCCGCACGGCAGGTTCTGTGCCTGGTCTGCAAGGTGTTTGGACTTGGGAGCATTGCATCCTCCCAACTGCTCTGCTCTCCCTTTCTTTGCATCCATGATCTAAATGGTGGATTTCCACCATCCAGCTTCCAATAATGTCTTCTAATTTTTAAAATATTTCTATGTGTTTGTCTGTTTCATTTAAAAATCACTTTTTCCTGAGAAGAAAGAAGAAGTAGTCATACCAGTTATTTAGTTAACTGATTAGTAATTGAAGGCCTAGTTTGGAAATTGTACAAGTTTCCTATGAATATTCATAAAAAACAATTAACTTGGCTTCTGATTTAGAACCCAACAACAGTTCACTTCAATTTGATTTTTTTTTTTTTTTTTTTTTTTGATAGATGAGTTAATTATATGCCGAGGTTGAGTTGCTGGGGTTTCTTTCCTAAGTGGTGATTGACTAACTGCTGCTGGTGACAATAATCCTGGTTTGGGTGGCTTTTTTTTGTGTTTTGCTTTGGGTTTGGTTTGGGGTTTTTTGTGTGTGTGTGTGGCTTTCACAATGTTGCTCTGCAGCTGGAGGGTGGCACATTGCCATCCCCCTGCAAGGAACGTGGGTGCCCTGATATAAAGTCCCTTCCGCGTTGCACGGGTGGACCTGCTCCAGCCTATATTATTCCCCCAAAACAGGAGCACCCTTGGAAATGAGGATTGCTCCGATCCAGCGACAGGCAGATCCCCGCAGACTTAAATTAAAATTCGCACTGTAGTGAAATCCCTCCTGCCCCAAAGTAACTCGCTGGCTTTTACAAGAGGACCAGGGTGGCTGCTCGTCTTGCCAAAGCCTGGATGGGGCAACTGGCTCTGCTCTCGCCTCCTATAGGGGAAAAGAGTGGGAAGGCAAAGCCAATTTTAGACTTTAGGGATCGTGCACCTGCTCCCCTCATGAAAAGGGCAGCGAGACCGACTGCCCCACCAGGTATTCGTGCCCAGCAAGGAAAAGTCCGTGCGGAAGGCAGAGAGCAGGGAGGGGAGCGCCCAGCCCTCCGGTGAGCGCTTCTGCCCGGCTTGGAAGGCAGAGCCTCCCCGCAGCGCTGCCCCAGCCCCGGCCGGCAGAGCAAGGCTGCCATCTAGTGCCACCCGCGCCCTCCCCGCTCGCCTTTTTATTCCTCTCTCTCTTTCTTTCTCCCGTCTTTTTTTTTTTTTTTTTTTTTTTCTTTCCTAAAAGGTTTTTATCCCGTCAAGGAAAAACTGGCTCTTGGAAAACAACCAACTCAGTTGGAACTCGGAGATAATAATCAGTTTCTCTGGGCTTGTGAAATTGGCTCATTAAGCGTGCTTTTTAACAGAAAATATTGGAAGCGATTAAGTCTGCTTTACTGAGTGGGCATGAAATGGCTAACCTTCGGCCACCCACAGCTCCTAGGTGCCTGGCGTCGTTTTATGCATGCAGCGTAATGTCTTTACTTGAAGTGCTGTTTATTCATCACCTGCTTATTTATCTCTTTGCATTTGGCAGGCACATCGATCAATGTTAAACTGTCACACAAGGTTATTTTTCTTTTACATAACAGTAGAGGCCTAAGGTAGTGGCATATTAAAAGTAATAACTTTCTAACTTGTAGCTCAAGATGACAGCACCATTTGTACCTGAATATATTACAGCCAGAAATCCAAAAAAAAAAAAAAAAAAAAAAAAAAAAAAAAAAAATTAAAGAAGTTAAAAAAACAGATGATGTCTGTTAAGAATTAATGTTCTTCCAAGGTCAAAGGCTGGAAGACAACATTCCCTGTGTTGCTATAATTGTGTGCCTGTGTGTGTTATGAACTTGTCTACTGAATGGTGCTCCACCACAAAACAAATCCTTCTCTGACCCATTGGAGCTAACTTTAGGCCTTAATGTCTCTGATAAACCCACAGAGAGACTACTTTACATATGCTTTTGAACACCCAACCTGATCTATCCCATGGTGATCAGGCAGTTTTGCTTAGAAATGGGTTGATTCATTCTAATGTTTGGATATAAATAATAGATGCTTGTGTCCATAACCTCCTCGCAAGCAGTGCTGCTGTGGTTGTGCAACAGCCACCTGAAATCAGGCCATGCACATGGAGAACTCGAGGCTCGAGCTGAATAAACAGGGAGTGGTATAGCTATCAACAACCGTGCGCAGCCGTCTGAAAAACTGCAAAAAAGTCAATGTAGAAGTAAGTCTTTTCATTCTAGTTTCTCTCACCCCACACCCCCCTTTTCTTTTTTTGGTTCTAGTATTCTGTTGCTTTCAAACACTGCCCAGCTTTGATAGACTTCCTGTCTTGGCACAGGGCCAGGCAAGCTTTCTCTGTACAAACAGGTTTTCTTTTTATTTTCAGTCCAGCCTAAAAATGCCTACAGATAGAAGAATGTCAGATCTTTTTAGTGTTGAATTTCAAAGCGGTCTTTAGAATTTTTTCCTTCCCTTGATCTCGTCTTTGGATTGCAGCTTGGACTCGCTCTCTGTTTCTAAATATAAGCCATGGGCAGTGGCTTTCTAATAAAATGCTTTGATAGTCTTGTGTACATGGGAATTAAGCATCGGGCCGTGGTGGACATTGTGTCAGCAGCACCGTTCATGCTGACATGAAGCACTACTTCTCTCCCGCCACTGTATATGTTGTCTGCCAAAGTACCCTTACTAGAAAGTGCGAATGAAGAAATGGAAATGCTTAAGAAAGCAAGGCCGTGAAATGCACTTGCACTTCATGCAGATGGCATCTTGCTTTCTGGATTTAACAGAATTTATCGTTGAGGCTGCTCTATCTTTGGATCTGTTAATTCATGTATTCATTCCAGTTCTATTTTATCTCATGAGGTGCAAACCTGGAAGGGAGGGAGGAGGGAAGCTTGTCCATTAAAAAAAGCAGCACCTCCACATGTCTATGCTCTTTGGATCAATATTTGCATCAAAGTGGTTTAAATGTATGTGGCTCTAGGGCTGTCCATTCTTTCAACCTGACCTGCAGCATTGATTAGGGCTAGTATAAGGAAGGGAAAATAGCAAATCCGGTAAGATAAAATTAAAAAAAGTGAGGAATGTCACTATGACTCCTGAGAAAGAAGCACTTAAAGTGCTCACATCGTTTGTATGAACTCAGCAATCCCCTTAGTTAGAGACTGCCCCTCTTTGCCACCCACATATGGCAGTTGTGGTTCATTTGATCGTATTTCTGAGCATAACAAAGAATATTTCAGATTTTATCTGAACAAAGGTGAAACCTCCCTGTTTGGCATACGTGAGTTATCTCGGTTCTGGTTAAAATATTCACACTGATTTTTTAATTGCTACTTCACTTTCTGCTTGTATATCCTAATTCATGGAAGGCACAGAGGAAGTTTATGATGTGGATAAAAATTAACTTCTACATGTTTTCTTCCTCCATTAAGACTGCAAGCCCTTCCATGAACTCCATTGAACATTATACATGCAGGGAGTGCAAGGCAATTTACACCCGTAACAGATTCTTATCTGAAGAGGAGCACAATTAAAGCAAAGCTTGCAGGACTGACCCTCGAATTTTCCTGATTACAAGCTTTTGCTAGCATTCTGGATGAAGGAAATGTTTGGTTTCCTTCCTTGTTTTGCTCCTTCTGTTATTTTTCCTAAAGTGTCTTTCCAATTCATTTTGAAGCGATAGAGACTGAAATCAGTGAGAGAGGTCACTTGGTGAAATCTTGGCTTTATTTAAATTTACTTCACCGGGTCCAGGATTTCACTTGAAGACTTTGACTGCCTTTCTGTGGCTGCTGGGATTGGATGGTGTCTTGTGGAAAGACCAAGGCTTACCTTTTTTCTTTTTTTCTTTTTTTTTTGTTTTTTTGTTTTTAAATGTATATACTAGCTCGTTTACAATTTCTGTTGCAGTGGATAAATTTGAAAAGGCAAGTTACAGTCTTGGATCTGCATTTCTTTCTCTTTGGTCTCAAGTGGACTTTTGGTATTGAATTCTCTGGATGTAGGATCAGACTTTAAACTTTGACCTGCATGTGTGATTGCTTAGGCAACAGCTAATTTTGAAGCAGAAAAGATTTAAGATCAGCTTTTTTGAAACGACTTCAATTTTTGATAAAGAGAAACAGAAAAACAAAATGACAGAACATAGTATAATACATAAAACTGAGAGAGGAGAAAAATGACAGCTAAGAAATTTATCATGTAAACAAAGAAGTCTAGCCTATTGAATAGAATAAAATTGAATAAATAGAATGATCTCTCCTCCATGCTCTGCAACAACTCTGCTGGCAAAGCACTTAGCACCTACTCAGATTAGGCTGCATGAGTACAACAGTATTAAGTTAGCCTCACAAAAGAGGACTTCCAGTATTAAGAGTGATCAAAGGATTTTAGCAAGGCAGGCTTGCCCACAACCATAAGGGTCTCCTAATAAAGTAGAACTGAACAATTAATTTACTTGACAGAATGTCTGTGAGCAGTTTGCAATTTCCTTGTGTTTACTGCTTATTCAGTTTTACCTGGCATTTTTGTGAACATGTTTACCTGCACAATTGATCACGAACAGGGCTCTATAAGGATTCGATAACTGATATTTTAAATATTTGAGCTGGATTGGTTACAGCTAATTGGTCATTTCAGTCAGAGGGAGAAGTAGAAAATTAGCATGTCTAAAACATTAGCCCAAATGTTAAACCACTGTTGGCCCCATAAACCTTGCCTGCGGCAGTTGGCATTTATTGTCCGTTCCACTTGTCTCACTGCACGTGTCTCCTGGACGTAATTTAGGGTGCTCGCTGCCAGTAGCCCTGTCCTAAAACTAATATACAGCTACCCATAAAACAGTTCTTTTCTGACCTGGCATTGGTACCTCCTATGTTTGTTGTCTTACAGAATTTTATTATCCCTAAGGATAATGGCTCCTGCAAAATGGCTTAGGATTTCACGGCTGTCACGGCAAACCTGGGCTTGTAGCATGTGCTTTATATATAAGGCAGATGAGCGTACGCACTGTAGTTTGGGGGCTAGTGTGGAAAAATTACAGCCCTAGGCTGTTTAATCCTCCAAACGCTGGACCTGGACTGTTTCGGTCTTAGCCTTCGGAGGCTAGTGGTTCTAGCTAGGTTTCAGGTGTACCTTGGAGTTAAAAAATATTTTTTTTCTGGTTGCATTATATTATCAGCAGCCTGGAGAGATGCTGAGATTGGGACCACTAGAAATACCAAGGTGTTAATAGCCAACCAGTTCTGAGGTATTTTCATCTGAAACCAAACTTCGTCACTGTGCAGCATTTTTAATTCATGTTATTTGGCCATGCACAGCAGGTGTGAGCACTTGTGTGGAAGAATGCACAGCAAGGAGGCTACAAACATAATAACCTCTGTAATTTTATATAGTCTAGTTCACCAAAGTTCTCTTATGAGGCAAATTACCAGCTTTCCTTAAAGCAGTGGTTAGCTCTTATGAACTTAGCTTTTAAAGGAAGTCTTGCTAATATTCCCCCATGTCTTTCCTATTTTCTCTCCCTTCTCCTCCCTGAAGTCTTTCCTTTCTGACAGCCGCATGGCAAGTGTAACATTTAGTTTTGCCCACCAGGCAAAAAGTTTGGGATTTGTTGCTGTAGTTTGTCCCGTGGAGTAAGTTTTAGGGTAAATGCTTCTGTGTTTGATGATTATGGAGAGTAAAGAGAGCGTAAGGGTAGAACTGTTGCAATGAATTCATGCTTGATTTTTTCAAGAGGCTGTGTTTTCAGTCACCTACCTCATAACACCTCTTACAATTAGGTCAGTTATGTAAAAATTGATATAAGTTTCTAATGTTAGACAAGTTTTGTAATTTTGGCTCTGGTCCATTCCCATGTAAAGGTGAGATTGCTTCGTGCATTACGTTCTTCAGGGCTGTGTTCTAACGAGTCTGTGCGTCTTAAGCAATGGGTCTGTCCCACTTAGAGTGCTAATTCAGCTCCCTGCATGTTGTGTGCCGAAGGATCCCAAAGCTCTCATTTACATTTCCGTAAAGTATGTCTAATTTTTAATTAAACACTAAAAGAGGAAACATTTTTAGCTTCCTAAGGAATCTTGCCCCTATTTTTGGTGTAAGCATATAATAAACTCAATGCTCAGCAATAATGATGTTTAAGAAATATAATAAGAAAAAGGAAATTACATTATATAGTTTCATTACAAAGAATATCCAATAGAAGTATCAGTTTAGAGGGTTTCTGTTTCTGAGTCAACATGATATCTGGACCTGTGGACTTTCAAAGATCAGATTAGTGTACAGAAACCTGGTATCTATCTTGTGCAGCCATCGGAGGTTCTGCTGGGCAAACATGGCAAGATATATCAACTCAAGTTAAAATTGGCTAAAACTTGCTCTCTTGAAATCTGTAGCATTATGTGGGCCAGACTGATCTTTAGTTTAACACTGAAAATAATACTGGAATAGATTACCCAAGGATGTGAAGCATTTTCCACCCTTTGAGTCCTTAAATCAGTACTGAATACCTTTCTGAAAGTGATGCTCTAGCTAAGCCCAAAACTACACAGTTTGATACATGATTTTTTCTGCAAAATCACTGACTTAAGCTGTAGAAGAGGTTACACTGGACAGTCAGTGGGTCCTTCTCTCTCTGGCTCCAAGAACATGCACAGCAGAAGATGCTAGTAGGCTCTGTGGTCTGCATGAGTGGCAGCTGCAAGTGGGGGCCTGCATTTGCAAGAATGCAAGGACTTGCCAAATATTTGTATCCCATGGGGTACAGTGCAAGCTAAAGGTTGTCAAAGGGTTGACAACCGTTTTTTGTTTTTTTTTTTCATACTGACTAAAGTGGTGAGAAAGGTGAACTTTTCTGACGGTGTGCTATGTTCTGTGCCTCTTCTGGCCCTGCACATGCAAAGGTACATGTCTCGGGAGCCCTGCTGCCCATGCCAGAATCTTCCAAAGACAATTTAACCCTTGATCAGCAGTTGTCTCTTACTCAAAGAAGATGTTAGCAAGCTGGCTGGCATCCAAGAAAGCCAAATCCTGTCAACAGAATATCCTGCAGCTGTGCGCAGAGCATGCCATTGCCAATTGGGATAACAGAGCTTTTGGAAAGTTTTTATCTGTGTAGACCAATTGTCCCTACAATCAGTAATGACCAAATATGAATTCTACTTTGTACTGAATGAATGGACTCATGAACAAATTAAAATTATCTAACATAATTTTGTGACATAAACAAGAAGGGAAAAACCATCGATTTTAGGAAAGAACTATCTTCAGACATGTGCCTATCCTCCCTCTATTGCAAAGAAGTACTGATCTGTCTTTATTACACAGCTTGCCTTTGTGTACTTTGAATGCATCTAAATAACTAAGAGATCTGAATATTTTCTTGATGTTGGTAAACGTTCAGCTCTACAGGCAATTTTTCAGCACCCACAATTACATCTAAAGCAGCCTTGTTCTGCGCTCTTTGCGGAGCCCTAGACATGCTGATTTGTCTCATGGGACTCCTTAATCAGTCCTGGAGATGTGGTTAATGCCCAGTCTAAGACCTTGAGAAGGGGCAGAATGGCCCAATACTTCCCAATTGAGATTTTTTTAAGACTTGAGGACTTTTGAGACTTTAATTTGGCAGCAGGATGAGAAACTCCATATACATCTTCGCTTTTGGGGAAATTTTTACCTGTCGATAAGGTGTGGCACTTCTGTTCTTGCACAGTAGCTAAAAGCGTAACTTGAAGGTTAGCTTTTTAACTTTAGTCGATCCTTGCTAATGCAGAGCAATGTTAGGCAAAAGCAGTCAAGCACATAAGTAATTCAGGGGTTTTTTTGCGCCTATTTAAACAATGCTTAACTGAAGCTGAGAATAGACAACAGATGAAGAGACGTGTCAGATTCTGAACTGGTTAAAGTGCTCTTTTCAGCTCTACTTCTGCTAAACTGATACTTCTCTTGGATATTCTTTGTAATGGAGCGATATAAGGCAATTTCCTTTCTCTTTTTGTATTTGTTAAACATAATTCTTGTTGATTGTGTTTCAGTTACGTACTTGCATCGAAAGTAGGGGCAAGAGTTCTTAAGAAGCTGAAAATAGTCCATATAATGATCTCAACAGGAGGGAGATTATCAAATTGCGGAGGAAAAAGTAGAGGGAATTAAGATGTCAACTACTGTAAGGCCATGTTAATAGTCACTCCATGTACTCTGGAAAACCAAGCATCCTAAATTCTCTGAAAAAAACCCAAAGTGTACCTCAGCAAGGCCTCACTCGGCTGTTTTCTGCTAACTTCCTCACAGCTGAATTCAGCCCTTTTATAACATAGTAAATTTGACTTTAAATCAATTTAGGGAGGAGCATAGAGAAATAATATTTAAAATTGGAATTTTCAAAATAATTTGTAAGAATTTGGGAACCCTAATTCTTCTGGGAATAGATGCCTATCATTATCTTCACATGCCTAAATTATGCGCCCTTAGGCTATGAATTTCAAATACGCCTTAATCTTCCAGTAGTCTAGTATACAAATAAAGATGTTTCTATAGCAATTCTAATTTCAGGAAAAGGACAAAATGCGAAGTGAATATGATCAGAATGTTACAGATATTAAGGTGATGCACATTATCTAAGAGGGTGCTAGGATGTAATATTAGCTGTTTTCTCCCCAGCTTTTCAATAAAAAAAATATACGGAGGATAAAACACGACCATGTAACAAGTCTTCATTGACCTTACCAATGCTTTTGATGCTATTAGACTTCTAGCTCTGTGAAAACTGTTGGCAATATTTCCGAACTCCTGGATGTCCAGAAAAGTTTGTGAAATTATCCGTCATCTGCACAATGGTGTGCTGGATAGAGGCTGTGGCTGGCACTCTGTTGGATCCATTTGTAATAGCAAAAGGAGTCAAGCAAAGGTATATTTTGGCACAGACTGTTCTTTGGACTGTTCTTTGTAGTAATGATTGATGATGCCACTAGAGACATGATGCCAGGAATATTTATTAAATTTTGAACATCTGGCAAGCTCTTTAACCTGAGCAGATTGAAGGCCTCCACAACACTGAAGGAGAAGGTTATATGTGAACTTCTTTGCGCAGGTGGTTGTGCTTTCGTTGCACACACTATAGAAGACCTCTAGTTCACGACCAACAAATTTGCTGTGGCAGCTAAAGTCTACAGATTTATCGTCAGTTGGAAGAAAAGCAAGGTTATGCACTAGTCCATAGCTGGAAAAGCATGTGCAAGATATAGCCTCAGAATCAACATATTAGGGTAATAGATTTAATTTATTTTTTAAGAGAATATCAGATGTCTAAGAAATCATATGCTGAATTAAAAATACATGTTTTGCATGTGAGATTGCATCATAAATTGACACCTGCATGGTATCCCACAGAATAGCAGAGTTAGTGTTTATTTTGCTGTAGTAATTTCCACATTAGTCTGTGGCTGTGAAACATGGACAAGTCATTGCTGGCACATCAAAGAGCTGGAAAAATTCCATCACCAGCACCTTCAAGCTATTATGCATATCAAGTTGTAGGATAAGAATCACAAATAACAAGATTTTGCAAAGAGATTGCACAAACAGTATTGAAGCAATCATTATAAAAGCATTATTTTACTGGACTGGACATGTCCTCTGTATTTAGGACATAAAGCTCCCACAGTATATGTTGCTTAGTAAACGTACAGCAGGCAGCGGATCAGAAGTCAGAGAAAAGGAGAGGCATTTGTCCAGAAAAAATTGCTCCCTGGTTGCTACACAGATGCCATCATTTGGGAAACTCAGCATCAGCTATTAATATAGAGTACTACAGTGTAAAGTGAGACATGTTGGTCAATGGAGCCGAAAAATAATTCACAACTGAAAACTTGTGAATAATTTTGCCCTTGTTGAACAGCTGTGATTAAATCACAGTATCTTTATATGCAGTTGTACTAAATTCAGTTTTGAAAGAAACCAAATCATAGCTGAGGAACCATTTAGGCATCATTCTCTCCGAGTCCAACAGATGATGAAGTTCAGCTTTAGGAAACCATCACAGAGAGTAATGTTAGAGACAGCACTAGTTACTGGTGATGCTACTCTCTGTCCAGCCCGTGGGATTACATACGCTCTAGGTTTCAGGCAGGCGTAGCTCTGCTAATGGTGTGGAAATTGGTTGAGAGTGAATTGGGCTGAAAGAGAAGAAACCCTCACGTAGTGCTAAACAAGCTGCGCAGAAGCCAAAAAGAGGAGGTATGAGCTCAGCTTCCTATCTGGAAATGTTGCAAATGATTAAGCCTGGCTCCAGGAAAACGCATTTTTCTTCCCGCACTTCTCTGAGAAGGCATTGGTTCATAGGGAATGGAGAGCTGCAGTCGGCGACTCCTGGGATCCCGGAGTGAAGCACGCAGGGGAGTGGGCTGGAGGCTTTGTGACATGGAAGTTCCCTGCGGATCAGGATTTCTTCCCATTTCCCCTGTTTCAGGGATCGCTGCAAGAGGCACATTCGCGCACAGGCCTCCTCTCCAGCAAACAAAGGGACAAATGTTCAGGGGTGTTGTTCCCTCCTGCTTCTTCAATATGCAAGCTTATAATAAAAGGGAGATTGGAGGGAAGGAAATAATCAGATCAACTGCTGTCATTTACATTTAATTGCTGTGTTTGCCATTTCAGCACTAAGCATTGAAATGTGCTCAAGACGGCCTGAGAGACACCGCATTTGGTCTTGTAGTTGTTCTTTAAACAAGAGTTATTCAAATAACAACCTAAGATGGCAGCTGCTCCAGAGTAGTTACTGTGCTAAACAGGTCAAAGGAAGAGCACAAAGCACATCTCAGGTTTGAGGACGTGTCTGTAATAAATGTAAACAAGCCAATTAGAATATATTGTTTGCTGAACTGAAACTTCAAAACCAGGGATTGTTGTATACAACCTATAGGAAATGAAGTGAAAGCAGTTCAGTGTGTGTAAAATTGATAGGCAGTTTTTATCTTGCTATCCTTTTTATCTAGAGCATCTGAAATTCAGTAAATATATTCACTTGCCCTACTTTTGAGAGTAATTTTTCATCAGATTTTCAGTAATTGGATATCACGTATTTTATGGTCTTACTCTGTATTATTGGAATAGCCAAAGAGGAATAAAATGATAAATTGAATTACTTTAGGTTGGGCAGTTTTTATGGGAAAGTAAGATAGACTGGATGCCTTAGGAGTAATCCTCTAGACCACGTTTGAAACTTTTAGGCTAGTAAAAAGCCCAATCGTTGGCATGCAGTATTTCATCTGTGAAACAAGATATTGTTTACTGAAAGAAAAAAAAAAAACAGTGATTTAGTGTAAAACCTGTCTAGATTTTTAATGAAATATTGGAAGGAGGAAATACTTTTGTCCTGGCAAGACCTCAAGGGTGCTTTTCTTAATTTCTCAGTTCATTTTATTCTCTTATCTAAAGTATGTAAAAGGGATTCTGTATTTCAGTTATGAAAATGTGCATATTTTATACCACAAAAGAGAACCTTTTTTTTCTTTCTTTTTTTTCCCCCCTTTTTGGTAAATATTCTTTCAGAAGAAACACAATCGATGTAGTCAGAGCTAACAAGCAGATGGATGTATTTGAATGCCATTATCTTATGTACAATGATATTATCTCTTTCATGAAAAATTCAGCAGTTTGGGCTGCTTTAGTCAAGGAGAAGGAAGAAGTAGGAAAGAAAAAATAGTGAGAAAAACATGATCAGACTTGGAATCCCTGAGGGGGTCACATTGCATCATTTAGCAGGAGAATAAGCAATGCAGAAGGAGCAAAGTTGGTGGAGTTGCTGTCTGCTCTCCTTATGGCGTTCTTGGCTCCGAGCTCTCTTCAAGCCCTGCAGCTGTAGGTGGGCAGCTCTTGGGCCTGCTAAAGCATCACACCATGACATTTTTATCATCAGTCTAGGAGAAGAAAATAAATTTGCTAACAGAATATAGTTGGCAGGCTAATACTGCCTTGTCACATTCCAGACATCTCCAGGTCTGGCCTGAGCCAGGGGAAACAAGAATGAGGGCCAAGAAGTTCATGATGGACATGTTATATAAAGAACAGAAATGCATTAAAAAAGGGGGGTGGCTTCTCTATAGTAGAAACCAGGTATTCCTCATGGTTTCAGAAATGGGAATACTTGTGCATATGAAATACTTAGCACCTGGGAGGTGGAAGGCTCGGTTTCTGTAAAAGCTAACCTTAATTCTCTCTGACTAATGTGAAATACTTCATTTCCTTTTATTGGGAAAAAAACAAAACAAAACACAAACCACAACTTAAACTTATACTGTCAAGGTATAGGGTCTTACCCTGTTCTCAGATATCCTCCTGTATCAAGTAAACTCCAGCAGCTGATCGAAATCATGTAACTTGTATGCAAAAAATTAGGTTTTGCTCTCTCTGGGAATGTTGTGTCAGAATGATTCCCACTGCTGGTATTTGGTGCTTGTGGCATTTTCTGCTACAGAAACGCTTATCTCTGTGACTTCCTCCGTGGTGGTTAAACTTGAAGAGAGAGTCGAGAAGGTATGCCTTTCACTGCACAGTTTTCAGGGGAAAACTGGCTGGAAAAATTTTAAGTTCTTACTAGGCAACTCTAGAGTTGAACCATGTCAAGAATGGGCATTTCATACCACAGGTTGCAGCAGGAAAGCCTGTGATATAATCACTCAGCTGGGCAGCTGAACTATGTCAAACATTTGGCAGAACAGAAGAATAAAGACTGTGATGGGGAATTTCAATATGGGCAAATTGATACCTGGTAGAAGAGTCACTATTCTCTTCAATGCTGTGCTCAGCAGCTATGCTCCCATAATCTTACAGTATGAGATAATTTGCATCACAAAGAAAACTAGTAGATTAAATTTATTTTTACTTGCCTACCCAGTAGAGTGCTTCTTGTGTCTGGGTGAAAAGATGGGATCTGTACTCCAGAAGCATCATCTTCCAGAGGTTGCTGTTCTATAGGGCATCCATTCTATTTGACTCAATGACATCTGGAGGGCAGCATTGAATTTAGCTTTGTTTACGCTAAAGAAAAGAAAATTCCAGAGAAATGAATAATTGAAAAAACACATTACACAAACGGTGCAACTTCTTTGGGGTTCTGGATGTGTCACAGAATGTCTTAATAATGAATGTTTATGAAAATAAATTTCATAAGTGACCAGATAGATTGACTGTAGCTTTCCATAGCTCAGGTTTTGGGAAGAGACATGTAAACCCAAATCAGACCTTCAAAAGTCCTTGCCCGATATATATGATGTTTGTACCCAGTTGTGCTGCCTTTTTCACTGGGATTTGTCCAGGATCAGAGCACGTAAAAGTAAGATTTACTTTGGTGTAAGGTCTTGAATGTCCTCGAGATGTTCTGCTTAACTAAATGGTTTATCTTTCTCTGAATTTTAGTTAAAACAGTACATCAGGCTTAAGTATAACGGTTTTCTTGGACAACTTTAAAATTATTACCTCTAATCAGGATTTCCTCCCCCACCCCCCCTCAAGATGATGAGTTACTCAATTCCTGTGTCATGTCCCTTTAGAAAAATAAAACTGTTAGGAAAATATTCAGGTCATTCCTATAAAAATAACCCCCATTTTTTCTTTTTTATGAAATGAAGTTTGTTGAAAGTGCTGGCATTTGATGGCCTGAAAGAAAAAGTAGGACTGAAAAAATATTTAATCTAAGTTGTAAAGGAGCTTGGAACCACACCACAAGCATCATAATTAACTTTAATAATTATAAATGTAAATGCAGACAAGCCACAAGGTTTTAATGGTGTGCCACATGCTTCTGCTAATTATTTTAGAGTTTGGACACATTCAGTGCCAGCTAATTATAAACCCTGCTATGGAAATCATCTGTTTATATTAGACTTATTGATCTCTAGTGTTTAAGCAATATGAAAAGGGAAATCTACAATGCTGTACCATCTGCTTTGTATTCCTAATTGCTTTTAAAGAATCAAATATATAAATAGTCAGCTTTTTATATGTTGGGCTTCAAACTCATTCAAGAAACATGTTTTGCAAATCTAAGCGAAGAAGAAAAAGATGGAGCACTAGTAATTTCTCTCTTTCCATCCAACTTTTTCCATCTTTGGGTCTCTGCAGTTCACTGACCTCAACATGGGAGAAGAAAATGCGCATGTCCCAGAAGTCCCACATATTGGTCAAGCCAGCTGAGAAGTTATGCAGTTTATCATTTACATCTTTTAATTGCACATTTTCTTTTACTCCTTGCCATCAAACACACCTTATGGCCATGAACATTTCTTGTTATTCCACTTAATGGATACACAAGAAGAGGGGAAGGGAAATTAATGTTCAAACTAACGATCACCTCCTCTGGGAAGTATTTGGCTTTATGGCAGATTAAGCCTATTGGGCTGCATGATGGGCATTTGGTTGTGGGGGAGGATTCAGACTTACTTTTTTTTTTTTCTTTCTTTTTTTGTTAGAAGTACCGCTATTATGTTTTTTGCTATTTCACAGTAATTTCTTCATAAATTGCTGATTTTCATGCTGTATAAAATAACTGTTTTCAGTGCTTTAACTGTTTGCAGTGTCACTTTTACTGGGATAGTCTCTTTTGTTAGATATTTACTATTCTTTGACCCTTCAAAATTGCATTAATAAAAAGATGGTGAATTCGGAGTGCTGCTTGGTGCTTGCAGCACTCCTAGGAGGTGAGTGTTCCCCAGACCCATTTCACAGATGGAGGAGACAGGAGCAGAGTTGCAGTGGTTTGTGTGTGAAAACTAGGTATTCCCAACTCTCCAGCCCTTTCTGATGTCTTGTTCTCTAGACTTTCTGTTCTGCTTTTGCAGTTCTTTTTTGTGCACAGAGCATTAGAGAAATTATCTTTTCTTTTTCTAAAGTTAGAATTTCTAACTTAGCCTAACTGTTTTGTTGCCCCAAGAGAAGGTGTCTCGTTATGGGGTTCGGCACTTGGGGTACATAATGATGTTACTTCTGGAGGAATCCTGTAGTGGACATAAGAAAGGAGAGTAAAGATGCAGAAGTGTGTCTGGTGTGAATTGTCGTGCCTCTGTAACTTTTGAAGCCCGCGATGTTATGACAATTTGCAGAGGACAGGAGTGTGCCCTAAGAACTGCCATCTTTTTGACAAATTGAGAAACTGGGCCAGATCCCCAGCTAGTGTCAGTTGTAGTAGCTCTACTGAAATCCATGGAGCTGTGCCAGGCTGCACCAGCTGGGAGTCTGGCAATAGCCGTTTAAAATTAAACAAGTTAATGCACTTGACTGCTGCAGTTAAGAGGTCCTGAACCTCTGCTGCTTTGCCTATTGAGAAGTTGCTTATGCCTGCTTAGACGACTCACTGCCCTTACATCCCAGTTACACAGCCTTGCTTTGCACAAGGTGTCAATGTTTATGGTGGGGCACGGTGGAAGAGAGTTGGTCCTTGAAGACACACCTAAGAGCTGTGTTTACGGGTGTGGATCACTCTTTTGCTTTTTTGAAATGATATTGTTCTGTTCCCTGTGTTTGTTAAATTGCTCTGCTTAGCCTGGCACTTTGGAAGAAAAGTCTGCCACATATGGCTTTATGCTTATCCTTTTCCCCAGTGCACATGAACACCCTTATTTTAACTTCTCTGCATGTACATTAGTAGTGCAAGCTCCTGTTATTATCTGAGTTTATTATAATTAGGACTCCTGGTTTTCTGCAATTCAGCAGGGAAAGAAGTGCAGCTTCAGTTTTCTATTACTTTAAAATTCAGGCTTCTTCCCAAAAGTGAGATACCAAGCAAAGAATCAACACTGGAATAGGCTTTTGAATGACCTTTCTAGTGAATCTCACATTTACAGTGAACAATGTAATTTGGAAGCTTTTAGAGAGCTAGCCAAACTCCTGATCTGGTTTTCAGATAATTATCATCTTTCTTTTTAATCCATCAGCATAAACAGTAATACTGAGAAGAACCACTGACCATGTAGCATCATCTTCTCCTGGTGTTGGGGAGCAAGTAACAAGAGTGTGGAAAGATGGGTTCCTCTTGGTGACACTTGGTACAGGGCATGGTGTGACAATATGGGATTTGGTTTGGCAGCTTGCAGTGGGCCAGAGCCTATGATGCTATGTAGAGAGAAAAATATATCAGTCGTCTAGAAGACTTTTATCTTGGGATACTATTCCTAGTGCATCTAGCATCACTGCATCTTCCCTAATGAAAAGCCAGGCCTCCAGAGGAGGGCACAGCAGGGTGGAATAAGCACAAGTGTCTTCCTTTCTGAGGATGGACGTAGGAAGGATTACGCTTTTTTCCTACTCGCAGACAACAAATATAATTATTATGACCTACTCTTGTTCCAGTTCCCTCGTGGAAACCATTACCTGAGTCAGTGATGATCTGTCTACATGTACTGTTTAACTTTTCCAGAACGTAAATTTTATGCCTCTTCTGCAGTACTTTCAGAGGGCTCTTCTGGTGCCATTAGCGTTTTAACATTATTATTAAGAACTGGATTACTCACTTTGTACCTTCTGATGGCTAGGAAAATGAAAGTGAAATGTCAGATGCAATTAGGAGAGATGCCACCTACTGTATTCCCCCGACTCCTTTGTTTGCCTTCCTATATGACCCCCATTGGGAGTAAAACCTGCAGTAGTCCTCAATGAAGTTGTCATGGATGAAGCTTATGTTGTGAGCACAGCTCTGGTGTGGTCTAGATTACTTAGGGCTTTTGAAGATCGTGGAAAGATCCTAACAGTTCATCAAAAAGGGTCTGTGAGCAGAAAATAAGAAGCAAATTAATTACATAGTTTTATTGGACAAGGAAAAACCAATTATATCCTTTCAGTAGCCTTCAGCTATAGCTCTGGGTACTGTGATGCTAAATAATTTAGTCTTAACTTGCCAGAGGTGGGGATTATTACTATGGCAGAGGCAAAATTTGATGGAAAAAGTTCTCTGGCTACAGTGGAGGTGGAAGGGGTTGGTTTTTGATGCTGCTCTTGTCTGGACAAAAGGAATTTGCTTTACAGATTTAGATGGCAGCTGAACGCTTTGATGTTTTATAACCTGTAACTAATGCATCACTAAGATCAAGGCCGTCTGTCTTCCACCGTTTTGGTACTACATCCCACCATGTAAAGATTACATGAGTTATCACCCACTCAGCCAAAACATAGGCACCCAATATATAACCTAGAATGTAAGATTACTGCATAAAAGCTCTGCCAGAATCACAGTGATACCGCAAACCAGGATAGCTTCAACCATATTGTAACTACAAGGCTTTGTAACCTCCTAAGGTGAGAATACAGTATTTTGGTATGGTGATGTATCAGTCTTGTTGCACCTGAATGTCATATTCTCTTCAGAGCAGGTAAGATAGGCTTTTGTGTAGAGACTGTCATAAAAGCAGTAACAACTCTTATTTTTGGCAAGCAGAAGCTGTTTAAGAACCAAACTAAACTGCTATATAACAATAATTTTGAGGAGGAATAAAACAGCACTAACCTGTGTGGCAAGTTTCAGCTGATACACTGTGAAATGTGAAAGATATTAAACTCCCCTAAGATAAGGGTTATAATAGGAACTCCAGTGACCCTCCAGTACAGTGGTGCTTCCGTGGTACTATAATTAGGGTTATTATGATGAAGTCAGGCATATAAATGTTAACATTCTGCTCATTAAAATATTTCCTTTCAGAGAATTAAGGATTCTGCATTTTACATTCATAAAGTGAATAATATAAACTTAACTTGCAGTTTCTTTGATTATGTGTTGGAAAGAGTTAAAATTCTCTATGTAGATCACTGTAGTTTTATTATGTAAGATGACCTTAGGAACTGTCATCCCCCTTGAATTTATACAAAGAATTCAAAGTAAAGGTTTTTTAGGTTACACTTCTTTTTTCAACCCTTTGTCCTGTCAGCTCAGTCCTAGATATCTTCATCTGCCGACATGCCCAGATGTGCAATGAATGTTGATTTGAGCTGGCCCCTCAACCCCTCCCTGCTGGTGTCATTAAAACCAGGGAGGTAGCTGCTCCCCTGGCATCTTTGGCAAGGCTTGGCTTTACACTGTGGACTAAATTATTGATGAAGAGCACTTCTGTCGCAGTGTGTTTTACCCACCTTTAAATGAAACAGTGCGGATAGAGCTGTCATTGCCTCCTCACTCCCTGCAACTTCTACATGACATTTATGATGTGGTTCAGATTGCACTGAAGCAATTAATTTCCAGTAGAGCCTGCACTCAGAATGAAGTTCCCTGACAATTACCAACGGCTGGTTTTTCAGTGAGCATACCACGCAGTCATTGATACAGTATACAAAAGAAAACATCACAATATACCGTAAAGGTTTGTTGGTCTTTTTTTCTGAATCTGATGCTTAGTGTCTGAACATCCTTTTCACACCAATACCTTTTCTTAACAATGTGGATGAAACTTGGTGTTCAGACCCATGCTTTGGGCCTAATCCTGCTGTGCGCTGCATGCCCTCAGATCCTGCTACAATCAGTAGGACCCAAGTTTTGCCATCTGTTAAGAAAAGCCTTACCAAAAATGCCTGTCATTTTTGGTAAGAGACAGCCAATATCTTCACATCAGACATCTGTCTGCACCTGGAAGCGAAGCCTGTTTTTTAATTCTGCATTCAGCCATTAAAATGGTGCTGGTGCTATAGGAGCTGCTATTTTATATCTCTTCTAGGTGCTGTCTGAACATGAGGATAGACTTTTCTGCAAAGAAGGTGTGCTCCTTGCTTACGATTTGTGTAAGATAAAGAACGGAATAGATTTTGTTTATATATGTTGTTTCTCTTATACTAAACAGTCTCCCTAAGACCTTGATAGTGAGCTCACCACGTGAACCATCTGCCAATCTGTGATGAGGAAGATTTTTGTCCAGGCTTGGGATTTATAACCTGTTTTATTGGAGAAGGGAACACTGACCTGAGCACGGGATTATACCTGCCACTCCTCTTGAAGTGGAGCCACCAGCTTCCACCTGAGTAGCTACCAGAGATGGACAGAAGTAGCCATGGTTTCATATTTTAGTTGAAGCAGAGTATAGCTCTGTCTTCCCTGATGACAGCGCTGTCAAGCTAACATGGGGTGAGAATTCGAACTGGCACCTATGCATCAGGGTGATGGGCACTTTAGGAATGCATAGACAAAAATACAGACAGTATATTGATGGATAAACTAATGTGTGGACTTGTACTTACATGCTCAGGCTCAGAGGTGAATATTCTGACAACTGAAACATTTTGACACAAGTACTTATTAAGAAAACGTGTGAACTGGTTTGGATGAAATTGAATGTATCTTTACCCAGACCATGAAACAATCTGCTGGAGATTTGGAAAGACTAATGTAACTTGCCTTTCCTACAGTTCTGGTATTCCTACTGTATCTCATGAGTTGGCAGTATCAGAAGGTGACCCTCTGAAATGTGGTCTGATGTGTTTTGGCCCAGGAGATCCTCTGGTGTGAGTGCTAGGCTCAGCAGAAATGCAGGGATTTAGAAATCTCCCTTTAAAAAATTGTAGCTGCGCTGCAGTTGTCTGATTTTTTTCCAAATACATGAGATTTAAATTTCATTTGAGGAAGAGGCACTGGAAATAAATCAAGAAGAGGGATTTTTTTTCCATGGCATATTTAGCTAGAATGAAACTAGGAGTTCTCAAAGACACCCATCACCCCTGTCCCCCAAACCTGATTTAGATTAGGGTTCAGGGTGGCAAAGTGTCTGAAATATTTTGAAGGAAGGGCTAGCCTCCTTCTGACAAGGAAGCTCTTCCCAGTTGATTCATCTCTATTTTGTGGTAAGCTAAGATGTGTGTAAACCGCACAAGGCACTTGAAGTTATTGGTGTGGCTGCATTAAAATGTCTCATTAGAACCTATTGGAGGTCAGAGGACCTAATGTTGAAATTGTTGGAACCTGAATAAGATACTATGAAAAGTGAGTAAGGAATCTGGCATGTTCTTCCTATTTTAGTGAAGTCTCACTTTTAATGATTTTTACCATCATTCTGCAGTTAAGGTTAAAATGAAAGGCTTATGGGATTCATTGCAGGATTATGTTGGAGAATGAGGGATGCTTATACAAGGAATTTGTAGGATAGCAAGCGGCCTTTAATGAGCATTTCAACACTACTGTAGATATTTCAGATCTCTTTGGTGAGAGATGAGGAAGGTCTTCTAACTAAACCATTCACCTTGAAGAATCTTGCTGCTTTTTCCACTTTTATCCAACATTTCATCTGGTTAGGGACGGAGTGTCCTTTCTGCCCTGGATCCGATAGCACTAATGCCCAAGTCTTCACTATGATGTTTCAAGTTTGGCTATTTTTGCATCAAGATTTGCATCTTTGCCCGGATAGTGTTTTTCACTCTGGATGCCTGGAATAAGCTGTACTGATACACTGTGTTAGCAGTGTCTACCTTACAAATCATCTGCTGGTTTATCCAGTAGTTTGGTAAGTATGTTGGTTTGCCTGTTGTGGCTTTAGCAGCCAGATAAGATAGTAGATGGTAAATTCAGTTTGGTGTCACTTTCATTTCTATCTTCTCAGTGGGTAGGCACCAGTAATGTGCTAAATTTAAAAAGGTTTGGAATCTGGTTAACTATTTAAAAACTGTGAATTCATCAGTTGTTTCATAAGGCTGATGGGCTATTGAGCAGTCTTCCCCTGGGCATCGGCATCCACCTGGGGAGCAGGTGAGGTCCATACAGATGAAGGGCACCACTCTCCAACACTCGTGTGCCTGCCCCTTCCCTTTGGTAGCTGCTAGCCCTGACTCCGAACAACCTTAGATCTCTACACAACCCTTTCTCGAATTGGTTTAAGCAGAAGGAAAGAATCAATGATCTTGTCTCTTCTCCCATGTTTTGAGCAAACCAATTTTTCTCCTGTTTCTTTTTTTGGAGGGGGAATAAGGTGATAAACCTGGTCCTTGCTGAGTCCCTCTTTGGAGGGATGTATTTCAGGCTCTGTACTGCCAGGCCATTCACTTTTTTTCTGCAGTAGATTGAGAAAGCCCCAGTCTGGCTACTTGTCCTTTAAAACACCCTGAGGATGAAATGCCTCAGAGAAGACTTGATTAGTTTAGTCCCTCTTCCCACCCCCCCCCAC
>NW_009204145.1:0-324 GCF_000690835.1 Fulmarus glacialis
CGCCGGCGCTGCTCAGCACGGCAGCCGTGCCCCGGCGAGCAGCCTTGCAGAGCTCGGGCTCCCGCACGCTTGAATTCGGCAGCTTTCTGCTCAAGAAAAGCGTTTGATGAAGAATCGCCTACTGATGCCGGAGAGATGGGTCAGTAAAACCAGGTCCATTCTGCCCCGGGTGGTCGCCTGTCCGTGAAAAACCTTCTCCGCTGAGTCTGCACGTG
The DNA here is from genome assembly GCF_000690835.1 of Fulmarus glacialis. NCBI lineage: Eukaryota > Metazoa > Chordata > Aves > Procellariiformes > Procellariidae > Fulmarus > Fulmarus glacialis. Next base: position 216 of record NW_009204145.1, read on the forward strand.
CTTCTGCGTTAGGTGACTGATTTTTCTCGGGTGAATAGTCCTTTCTGGTTTCAAGTGAGCAATGCACTTGCACAAGTGGTTTGCAGGACCGAGCCGTTGGCTGCGCATC
>NW_009204145.1:675-1650 GCF_000690835.1 Fulmarus glacialis
TTCGTGCTGTGCACATGCCAGCAGAACTCAGCCTTCATCTCCGGAGGTGATTGCCCCGAGGCACGACACGGTCTGGAGCCCGGCTCGCCCCGGCAGCGGCCCTCGTACCTTCTCCTCACGGGCAACAATACAAATGAATGGTTTTGCAGCTTGTCGGATAAATACAATGTTTGTTCTTCCTAATGGATTTCAGCAAGATATGGTAAATATTAACTCCCAGGTGGGGCAAAATGCATAATTCATCAGCTAGCACATTCCGACTGCTCTCTCTCATGATTAACATGTAAGGCATTCATTATATTTTTCAGCTGGTGTGTAGACGAGCGTAGAAAGTTATGCAGATGAATACCAAGCACCTGTGTTACATAAAATCACCCCGCTCCATCGCAGGACCTGCTCTGCAGCCAGCCGTCCCTGCTACGTCCCTGCAGTGCACCGGGAGGTTTCTGGGGCTGGGTAGGTAGAGGTTGGTCACTCTGGGACTCTGGGACTCCTCGCCGTAGGAGACGGGCGCTTTTCCTGCTGCAGCCACGCACGGGTTCATCAAAACAGCCACTGTCAACCAGCCAGCAGCCCTTTCGGTCTGCAAGCTTGGGTTTGTCATCTCACCCTCTTATCAACATGCTCTTGAAGGGAAATGAGACTTGGCCAACGAAACCCCTTACACTGCTGACAGCATCCACCGGGGCCACGAGATACGGTGCCTGATCCAGAAGTGACACAACCACTTTGTTACCCTCTGCTTTCCAGGCAAAATTAAATCTCTTCCCATGCTAATGGATCTTCCTCTTCATCCGTTACATCTCTGACATGTGAAAGACACATTTGTCCATCTTTTTCTTCTAAAAGCTCAAGACAGAAAGGCGGACGCTGATAACTTCAAGCTGCTAGACCCTTGAGCATCACTGACCCTCATCCTCCTGCATCTGCTCTCCCAGCTGCAGAGCCTCCACCAGCCACGGCCCCACCTGTGAA
>NW_009204145.1:1671-20867 GCF_000690835.1 Fulmarus glacialis
CTATTTCCAGCATTTGATGTATCTTCTTAAGCTTGTCGCAGTCCTTGTTGGATCCAAAATAACAAAACCAGACCTTCCACCTGCTTTTAACAGCTGAAAAGAAGGCTCCTGCACTTTGCCGTGCTCTCCTGCCTCTTGGATGTTCCTAGCTGAGAACCAAATATGCTACCAGTATTTTCTTTACCCGCACTAATCTACCGCCAAAATGTGCACGTTTTTATGCTTGCATCCTAAAGGGCGCGATTCAGTGGCATGAAATAATGCTGTGTCCACGAGAGGGACACAGAGGGACACAAGGGCTGGAGGTGAGTGATGCTGCTCATGAAACAGGATGCCACACAAAACCTAGCCCAAGAAACCTTGGCCTTGTAGCTTCTCTGTGAAGCCCGGGAGCAGCACCCAGATCTCCAGTGCCAAAACAAACCACCACATCTATAGCAGAAACATCTTGCTTTTTGCCATCGTTCCATCCTCATGAGGCATGAAGCTCTGCATTCATTTCTGGCAGGTTAGAAGGGTATATGCAGGTCAAAGGCGCTGTCCCAGGAAAGCCCAATTGTCCACCCATCAGTTTTTTGGGAAAAAAAATCTTGGCGACTGGAGCGACCCAGAGGAGGGTGCTTGAGGGGACACGGCGGGAGGAGCCCTGTCCCCGAAGTGCACCCGCTGCGGGGGGTCCTGCCTCACACTCACCGGTCGGGCAACACCGAGCTGTACCTCGAGAAGAGCTTTTTCTGCATGCCCATATGCATTTTTCACATGTGTTCATTTGCTTTAATGTGCTATGTGACCTGAATGCACAACGGGGTCTTCTAAAGGAGGCGGCGTGAGAGCCGGGATGCTCCGCTGAGCCCTGCCCTCGCAAGGCGACGGGCGAGCAATCACTCTGCTCACACCAAATCTGATTTAAAATACCATTTACTCCTTCACAAAAACCCACCAAAGGAATTAAGAGTGAATCTGAAGCCACCCGACGGCAGCAGGGTGATGCAGGTTAGTGGTCGAGCCGGGACCAGCTCTGACTACGTATTTTTTCTGGGGAAGACGGGTTTCAGTAACTAACGAATCCTCTCCCCTATGGACCACATACTCCTCTATGCATCAGCTAATGCATCCCTGCGCAAATCAGACTGCCTAGCTCTTGCACCCAAATAACTCTCCGTTTCTCTCTTTATCTTCCAAAATCCCGGTTATTAGTTGGTGTGGGCTTAGTAAAGGGTTAAGAGGTGAAAACTTGCTGCGTTGATCTTTAAATGTGTAGTTTAACCCAATTAATTTCAGTGAAGTAAATAGGATTTAAATTTCTGCTTAAGTGATTTGTTAAGTCGGGAGATAAATATGGGCCTTCACCTACTTCCCGTTAATTAGATGTCAATTCATAAATGCTGGCATTTGACGCTATCGCAAAAATTGCCCCTAGAAGTGATTAGTCTCTCTTAAACACTTAGCCAGTGGAGGAAATCTGTCTTCCAGACTATTGGTCTTCTACTTTTTCCTGGGCATAAATTAACCTCCTGCATACATCTCGGCAGCTCCCGTGGCCACGTGGCAACCGTGGTGAATTATGCCATCTCCTTTGGTGGTGAACATCTAAATGGAGCTGATCTATCGCCAACCTCCCTTCACCTTGCGCTGAAATTAGATTTAAGCCCAAGACTAAGAAGTCAAGGCTAGTGCACTGACTTACCACTTCCCAATTTTTTTTCTGCCTTGAAGTAGTCTTTGCCTTTGCACTCATGTGGTGACAGCGCAACAAAAGCCATCTTAATAAATGAAAGAAGTGACATTCAGCAATGCAATTTAAGACCTAGATAAGTCAGATGTTAAACACCTAAGGGGTATAATCTCCTTTTAATGTGAGCACAATTCCCATTAACATTAATGGGGGGTTGTATGACGGCTTCAAAAGGAGAATATGCACCTAAAAGTGCAAATTAGCACTTACAAACTCTATTGATAAATTATTAAAGCACATCATTAAAGCATAGCCACACCTCCAGATCATTAGAGCAAGTCAAAAACAGCGAGGTGGCATGCGCAGCGCGTGCTCATTATAACAAGAGCTAAAATGCCATTTAGTCACCAAAATGAATCTAGTGTAAATATTGGTTCATCAGCCCCCACTTCATGCAGAATTTGGAGTTTTAAGAGCTTGAACTTCTCTTCTTTAAATGCAAATGAGCGCCAGGAGATGCTTTTAATGCAGATCACCACTTAGACATCGGTGTTTAAAAAGTAAATTAAAAAAAAAAAAACCAAACCTTAGGGACCGTGCTGTCATCAGAGTCCTTTGTTGTTGTTTACGTGGCACCACGACTGCAATAAAACCAGCACCTCCCTCCCCCTGGGGGGTTCAGACCTGAATTACCAGGTCTGCCACAATTAATTTGATTGCTTGCTCCAGGGAGAACCATGGGTGATGGTGGCTGGTTTGAGGGTACAGCAAAAGCCACCGGTGCAGGCGCTCCCCTGGTGAAATCCTCTTGGTTTTCCTCTCCTGGGCCAGCAAGGTGGACCTCCCCAAGGTCACGATGTCCAGGGTCCTGTGGCCGTGCAGGCAGCAGCTTGCCCCAACCCAATTTTCTTGCCCAACCCAATGGACGTGGGCTCATCGGGCATTTTGCAGACCGGTGCTGTTTATTCCTCCCAGCAATGACCCCCTGGAGCCGACACATTTTGTGGAGCCACCATGCTGTGGGCATCGATGGAAATGACGGGGAAAACGCCATCCAGGAAAGATGGACGTGCCTGGGAGCATCGGGATTGGGCGTCTGTTCCCACTTCCAGCACTAACCCCTATCTCCAAGAAAATGAGAAAGCAAAGCAATGCCAACAGGCGAGCCCAACTCCTTCAAAACCCCAGGCTGCTCCTGCGATACCCATATCAGCTGATCTATCCCCAGAAAATACTGTCAGCCCATTACCTACAGCTTCTAAATTATTAATTGTCTTTGACATCTCATCCGCATTAATTCCCTCCCTTTCAGGACACTGCGTATCTCTCAGAGATTACCCTTTTACTCTCCCTTTTGTTAGATTAACCAGACGTGGGTGTCTCCAGCTTTCTTCATAATTCATGTCCCAAAACAGAGACGCTTTTTGGTTGCCCCCCGCAGCACCTTTACAACCCCAGCGATGTCTCCCCTTTCACAGGGGGAGCAGAATTGTCGGCACCAGTCTCCATCTATCTCTCCAAGTTAGGTATTTATAGGATTACAATAACCCAGGGAGGGGGTTAAATAGGACATAGTCATCCTTTTCTGTGAGGGTCCTATTTACTCAAACTGTGATGATTTTTAACGCATTAAGATAGCATTTCCTCCCGTGCTTCAACCTGCAGATTGACCTGGTTTGTAGAACCCGGTGACCGATGTCCGAATTTATAGGGTATTGTCTTCACCTCTCCAGGGATATTTTCTTCATTTAAAAAAAAACAGCTATTTCTCTATCAAGGGTACATTGTACAGTGTTATAACCACTATCCTTAAACACAGGTCCCAAACACTAAACCCATTCCTGAAGCCATTTAACAAAATTATTTTTAAAAATAAATTATTCATATAAATGTAGCTGCACAAGGAGTAGAAGTCAAGAAAACTGCATCTCAGTGATGATCCTGAGTTTTAAGTGATGCCAATTCTTTATGCTGGAGCCAAGTAAACATACAAATTCAGCTGCTGAGGTTAAAACAGACCAAAAAAAATTGTCCTTCATTCCTGTGAAGAAAAGCTGTAAAATGGTAAAAACCCTGTGCCCAGGATGTCTTCTAAAATTCAAATAAAAAATAAGGACATTTTGCTTTCTAAACGAGTTCAGCTAAAAAATCAGTCTTGTGAATGTGGGGTAGCTGGACCCCTGATTCGGCAGGGTCTGGAGCTGGCAGCACCAGGTGAGCTGCCGTTTTGCACATAAACCACAAGCCAAGACGAGATGGGAACAGGAGAGGCAGAGTAAGATGAAGGTTAGAGTGACACCTCTGATGATGGCCTATAATGAATTTTTTAAAGTTTTCCAACAAAGAGTAATAAAGGTCAGCTCCCTTCCACTGAATTCAGCTAATACTTTATTAATACCAATTGAAATTACATGCATATAGCAAAAGAGACAAGTCTGTAAGTGTTTGGTTACTGCTGAAATCTAGATTGCCTAATCTCTCACCTGCTCTAACCTAATACTCATTATCGTGCTTTTGAGACAGTCTCTAGAAGTGCATGATTTTGTGATGGCAACTTAAATAAGCGGAACCAGAGGATGACTACACATACGACCTCCCCTTTGCATCTCCTGAACATCGGTTTGGTTCATCCCAGCTCCTGCCTTGCAATGAGACCTCACTGGCAGCTTTCCACGCTGCTTCTCGGCCCACAAATCCACAACCTGTTGGCAAAGAGCAGCTCCCCATGTTGGCCCGTGGTGGAAGACACGTGACATGTTATCTCCACCAGCTTCTGTCATCAGAAGGTTGGGACAGAAACCGGGAACTGAACCAAAAGGGCAGAAGAGCCTTTCTCCTGCCCTGCAATGGGTGTCCTCTCCCTTCCCGGGGTCCAGGTTTGGGTCCCCCATAGAGGGAAACCAGGTAAGAGATTGCTGCAGCATCGGCTAGAGCTGGTTGCTAGCTTGGGTGCTGCCGGGGTGGTATTTTCCAGGAAAGTTGAAAATATGGACTTTTTGGGTTGGGTTTTAGCAAAGGTCAGCTCTGAATAGGAGACTCCAGGCAAACCATCTGCCCAGGGACCTTACCAACGCCCAGTGGTGTCCCCCAGCGGCCACCGCTGCCCACACCAACACCTCCCTTAGAAACCCAGCGAGACTCATCAAGGTTTAATTATTCCACACATTACATTCAAAACAGTCCTTCCTTTTTAAAAATAATTATCCTGAGAAAGTACGTTTTATCTCTCTAATAAGAAATCATTAATTAGGAGATGTTGACCCAATGAGCTGTGATAGTTCGGTGGATGATGAACACCGCTTTTAATCAGACCTTTTACAAGCTAGTGGATGTTAACTTCTGGTTGTTAATTATTCACACCTTCAAGTATTCAGATGGTTAGAATATTTCATGAATGCTCTTCTTTTTATTTAATAGCGACATTGGATTTTATGAGCTAGGAATTGCACTTATTAATTTACAGTCGTTTTGCACTTCCATGCCAGTCATTTAGCATTAACTCTCTGTTTAAAAATAATAAATGACCCCTGACTCTCTATTGTCTGTCATAATTAGCATACTGTCTTTTAAAGAGGAAAGCATGTTTTCTCTTCATTAACAGTAATATTACCTAGGAAGACAATCAGTAAGTCCGTGATCTAGAAGCTGCTGTGGACGCCAAATTACCCTCTCTACCAGGACAAAATCAATTAACACCACTAGGGATGTCATTATTGTCACATTATGTCACCGGATATACTCCAGGGTAAATAAATGATTTGTGGAATTTTTAATGTCGCCGCTGGAAACCCAAAGCTGAGCCGCATGGGTGGCAGGACCGGCCGGCCGGGGGGTCCCAGCACCACGCATCTCTGCCCTTCCCCAGGGACCAAATCGCTGCTGGTGCAAAAACGAGGGGCAAAAAGGTCAAATGAACGTGGGGCTGGGGCGGCGCGGAGCCCGGCTGGGTCGATAGCACCCGTGTCCTGCCATCCTTTACGGAGCATCACCCAAAGTCACTCAGCATCCCACACACAGGCTGGGACAGTGCCAGGGTCGAGCGGAGGGGAGGGAGCGCGGAGAGGTGGGAGAGGGCTCAGGGCCGAGGGAGAGATAATTTTGCAAACAATTTTATCGCCATAACTATGTCCGGGTGTTTGCCGCTCCTCAGTACCGTCAGGAACCGCCGGGTTGGTCCTTGGCGGAGCTTTCCAGCCGCACACAGCACCCGGGAGATGCTGTTTATAAAAGTATCTGCAACTTCTATATTTTGCCCTATGTCGGGGGGTATTTAATTAAGTCTATTCTGTCTAACACGATCTGATGTCATTGTACAAGGAGATGTTCTTTGTTAGCAGCGCTCTTAGTTTCAGGCTCCTCTGTGTATTTGAAACCATGGAAACAGAAGAGTAAGCTAAAGCCAATGAGATAATGAGATATTCTCATTGTAATTGTGTTTCATGAGGGCACACGCTCCCATGGGTGGGATCCGACTGTCTTACAACTGCTAACAGAATTTAAGGAACAGGCATATATTAGCGCAGCGGCGTTTTTCACAACAGCCATGTAAACACTCCCGACACGGCCTTGGCCGTTGTTTCCAGCACGTTCAAGTATGTAATGTGCATTTGTGTGGCAGGAAATCACACCGCTAACGGGTATCAGTATTTTAAAATCCTCAGAACTTCAAGGAACTTCAGGTTTGAAAGGGATTAACGAGGCTGCGAGGTGCTGGTTTGCATGATAATTGCCATCGGCGCTGGAGCTGGCGTGGGGAGGAGGCGATGGAGGCAGGGAAAGGGGGACCGGGCTGGAGCTGCCGCAGCCCTGAGTCGCTGGGGTGCTCGGGGGAGAGCCCGTGTGACACAGAGCCCAGCTGCCCCGCGGGGTGCGTCGTCCTGCTCCCACTGGAAATGAAATCTGGAAGTTCGATCAGCGTTTTAATTCTAAAACTTTCTAGAGGCAGTAACGAAGGGAGGTGGTTATCTTCTTCCATTGTAAATGAAGAGAAAACAAAAACAAGTGGTTGGGTTTTAGAGATCCCTTCTGGAGTTCTTTCATTTTACTCCCAGATGCACTGAAAGGCACTCACTAAATTGCCCTAAACTGCTTTGTATATTTTAATTATTGTTTTTAACCGCAAAGACGATCATACGTTGCCGAGTTCAGGGGGGCCGAGGTGTGTCCCCCAGCAAGAAGCGCGTGTGCCCAGCGGTCTTAGCTCCCGTGCACGGCCCCCTGCTCCTCCCCGCAAACCCAGACCTGAACTACGGGCGCTTTGAGATAGTTATGGACACGTTGCCAGAAACCCACCGAGCACGGTGCTGTCAGGTGGGGGGGAGTGGGGGGGCCCGCTTGCTGTTCGTTTGCCCCAGTGTGTGCAATACTTTACATATAAGACATACTTTGAATGGTACGCAAAAGTGGAATAGGAAATATAATTTGGGGAATGGAAGGAAACAGGATCAGATCTGCTTCACACTACAATTGTCTTTGTCCTGTGTAATTCCCAGCATATGTACATTAATCGCTCCTTCCCCTGGGAGCAGCAGAGCACCTCGGTGCGGGGCAGGACGATCTGGGATGGTGAGCATGTGTGGAGGGAATATGGGATGGTCTCCTGTCACAAAATGTCTGGGAGGGTCGATTTTTCCCAGAGCAGAAATACCGACGTGGCTCCCCGGGAGCCGCGGCTGGGTGATGCTTCGCACGGCGGGGGCTGCTTCGTCCTGCCTCGGCAGAGGCCGGTGCTGCTCCTCACCCTGGCTGGCAGCAGGATTAGTGTTTCACAGAAAAAAACCACTAACGAGCAATGCCAGCGTTAAGACAGACAAGGTGTGTTTCTGCTCTGGTCTTCTGGGAGGGCCAGTTCTGTCCTTCCCTTTGGGTACAACAATGTTGGACTTCCCTTACGGATGCATATGTGTACGTATGATGGACAAACGCACAAACAAATGCTCTGGCTCATCAGCAGAGGGAACCTGAGCCGGTTTTGGAGCAGTTCCAGTGTGACCATCACCGCTCTGCTGCATTGCTACTGGGTCGGCTGATTTGGCCACTGTCGCTGGCTGAACCCCCCCCCTCTCTCTGCACCCACCTTCTGCTGCAAAATGACTTCGTCAGTGCAAAACTGCATCCTTTACTGCATCGCTTCCCCCGGCGTGGGCTACGGGAGAGGGCTCCAGCCTGGCAGGGCACAAGGCTCTACCCGGCCCCACCTTCAGCCTCGCTGGGAGCTCCGTCCCCAAACGCCGTGGGCTCATGCCCGGCAGTGGGACCAGCCGGGAAGGTTGGTGCAGCTGGCGAGCACCAACCTCACCGGTCCCTGAAACTGCCGGGCTTGGGCATTGCTCCTCCAGCTTTCCCGGTGATGACCTTTCCTGCCTTACCTTCCCCGGGAAAGACGGACGCGCGAGGGGATCACAGTCTGTGGCACCGGCTGGGCGGGGCCCCGGGCGGGGGGGCAGCGGGAACGAACTTGCTTCACGTTGTAGTCAGGGATGATTTTTATTATTATTATTACTATTACTTCTAAGAATACACTTCTGATGTGGGGAAAGCTGACAAGATAAATTACATCTGTTGTCAGCTGCATCTATAGACCTTTGTGATATTTTAATTAAAACCATGCTCTCCGTCAGCCTGGCGTGCATCTTCCCCAAAGCTGCAGCGGGGAGCTGGGAGCCGCCAGTGCTGTCACCGACACAACGACCGCACGACTGAATCTCCTTTCTACACCACATATATTTTGTTTATCTCATGCACACCGAAAATTAGTACCTGTATTTGTTTCGTGTGGAACAAGGCCATGAAAGTGTATGCAATATTTTAGACATGATGGGCACCGCTTTCGGAGGGTGTGTTTACTATTAAAGCCGTCCGCAATACATCACCAAAATGGATATAATGAGCCTACTTAAAAATTACCTTCAACTGTTCAAATATGCTCTAATTTTCTCCCAAACATGGAGTCCAAAGGAAAGCTATTTTTGTTTATACTCTGAAAGGAATACTATTTCCAGCTCTGTGGCTTAAAGCTTCAGCAATTCCGTTCCAATAAATAGGTAAAATGCCTGCAGTGGCATATTTCAAAGAAAACATGTTCTCTCTTAGGCAACACATTAGAACAACTAACTGCCCAGCCCCAGACGTGTGGGGCGAGAAGCAGACAGCTCGGAAGATGCTGTAAAACACCAGAGGGGTGTCCTGCTCTCCCGGCACATGGATCCGTTTTATCCTGCTGCGGCCGTTGAGCCCGACGGCCCACGTGCAACCAGAGGACAACAGAGACTCCTAAAAAAGGTCATTTTTGAAGATCAATTGTGAGCATTTCGCTGATCCCAAATTAACCCCTACGTGACACTGTGATACAAGTCACTTGAATGACTTTGTAGATTCATTGGCTTAATCATGCCCCGCGTAACCGCGGGGCATAGCTGATACCCCATCGCGTTTTTGACCTTCCCTGTTCGGAGCCTCTTGCTCCTTTAATCACTTCACAAGGCCTAAAACCCCAGGAACTGCCCCAAACTACCCGAACCAGTGCCAAGCAAAAGTTCAATTCACCTTCACAACTCCGTACTTACTCATCTCGGCCATTTTTTTCCCCAGCTTGTTATTACAGCTGCGGATCACAGTTCAGCACTTGTAAAATAAATCTGTTATCACAGCTTGTATGTAATTAGTGCTAAATGCGTGTGGTTTATTTTCAATATCAGGATCCACATTAGGCATCAAAACCACTTAAGATCCTGGCTATCACCACACTTTATGACTCTGTCATTTACTGACTCGAAGCAACAAATATTTAATGTGACAGTAACATTAAAATACGGCTTAGCCGATAAAGCAGCATGTCCTGCAATTTGCATTGCATGATGCAATGATGAGCCGTACATATTAACTATGATGCAGCTTGTCTGGTTCAGAAAACCTTTGTTGTTGAGACATGGAGAGCCAAGGCATGTGTCACGCTGGCAAGGAGAGGACAAATATTTTTAGATACTAATGTAAAGAAGCTGCTGGGATTAGCCTGGATTTCAGTAAAACCGGTCACGAGACAAGATGCTTTTGTAGGTGTGCACTGGCTGTCATGAAAGACACCTAGCTCTCATGTTAATTAAAATTTACGGATCATCTCTTGTGAACGTGCTGCTTTTATGGGCGCACGAGAGCACCTGGATTTTCACATCGCTCGTTTGCTTCGGCGATGCTCATAGGTGACGCCATAAAACAGGGGAGAGGCAACACCGAGCCCTGACCCCGAGGCTCGTGCCCTATCCCGCCTGCCCCAGCGCTTCCCCGGGGCTTTTCTGGAGCCGGGGTTTGGGGCCCATTTGCAATCACCCCTTTGGTGGGTGCTGGGGTGGGGGCAGCCCCGGGCGCTGCCCCCCCCGCGAGGACAGGCCAGGTCCTGCGCCCGGAGTGACCGCAGGACGCCGAAAACTGCCCTGGAGCTAAACACTGCCTTTGGGCTGGACTCACGGGCAACTCATAAAGTTTATGAGGTTTATAACGTTTTATGAGTTATAAGGGTTTTTATGAGGTTTGGGTCCAAGTTCCTCCAAATCCTGGAAGGTGCCTGGAGGGTGCTGAGTTTGGGACACGTTTGGTTGAGGGCTTTCCCCAGATCAGCTGCCTGCCCTCTCGCAGCGCTGAGCGATGGCTGTGCGTCCCTGCCACCACTGAGCCCAGCGCTGGCCGTCCCCCACCGTCGTCCCCGCTTCCCCCGGCGCGGGGGGGAACAGCCAAACAGCCACCAGCCCGGAGGTAGTACGAAGCATCTCTTATCCCGCAGGATTTGCTAAGAGGTGCGCGGAGCACCTGGAGCGTCAGTGGTGCGCCGTGGGTGAAAAACGCCCTAAAATTCATTAAATCGGTATGTTTAGGAAAGCGTAAGAGCAGCAGCGTGAAGGAGGAGAGCTGTAGTGCCCGGGCACCTGCTGGCAGGCAGCTGGGGACCTGCGCCTCCAGAAATGCTTCTCCAGCAGCGAGCAGACGAGCCAGGAAAGCTTTCCAGAAAACCGGAGGAGGCTGGTGCTCACCGGGGACGGTGGAGGGGCTGCAGGGGCTCCCATCCCCGGCCCGCCAAAGCCTCCCCTCTGTGTATCACTGCAAAGAGAGTCAGAGAAAAAAGGGCTGGGTTTAGATGTATAAGTATGTATGCTTACACATATATATGTGTGTGTACACATACATATACACAGGTACGTATACGTGTCTGTGTATGAATACATATATATAAACCACCTCTTCTCTCTTTCTCTCTGCACACATGTATACGCACATATTTAAAAGACGTGTAGATGAGGTGCTTAGGGACATGGTTTAGTGGGCATGGGGGTGTTGGGTTGACGGTTGGACTTGATGATCTTAGAGGTCTTTTCCAACCTTAATGATTCTGTGATTCTATGATTCTATTCTATATATATCTCTATGTTTCTATACGTATATATATGCAGATGTATATGTGTTCCTGTGGCATAGGCACAGGTCTCTTCCAGCCCTGTCCCCCCGGCTGGAGCAGAAGGACACTCCGGGGTCCAAGCACGGGGCTGGGATGGCAGCCAGCGGCCAGTTCCGCTCCCCGCGCTGTCCATCCACCGTCCTCCACCAAATACCCGGCCTCAGATGTTCACAGATGCACCCAGAAGGAAGGTTACCGTAGGAGTTACTCAAAAGAATTCTGCCCAGAAAGAAATACAAGCCAAATGCTAATGCAATCCCTTCTTTCTCCTTCGCTAACATGCCCATACGCAGAGCAACATGGCAAGAGCCTTCTCGCTGAATTTACTGCAGAAAAAACTATTTGACAGTCTTGTACAGGAAATCAGAGTTATGTAGCGTCTTTTTTTAATTTAAGCAATATACACAAATCAAGTATATTTATGAAATCAATGTATAGTCATTTTTACAAGGAAGTGTAATTTAAAAACAGACATAAAAGATTTCTAAAGTAATGATACACATCTCTTTTGGACAAATGTTATTTCAGGGATTTATGATAATTCCTTTTCTGAAAGAAAAACGAAGCTAATTGAAACAAACTTTGTACTTTATATTAATGCCATTCGAATACAGTATGTGCTGCCAGTTATAAAGTGACATTGAAAGCTGATGCTGTTCTCAACAACACCATGGTTTCTCAGTTTTATGTACTTTTTAATTTCCTCTGTGGAAAATCTGTTCTTCATAAAAGGGCTGCTAAAGAAAATGTGGAAAAAGTTGATTCATTCCATATTTACATTCTTGCTAGTACCTGGAAATGAACCAATTACCAATGTGAGCCAAAAAAGAAGTTAGAAAAGTCATTTAGAAAACTCATCTTCCTACAGGCACTGCTTCAGAAGTGCCCTGGGAAAGTTCTGCTCTGACACAAACACCTTTCATCCTAACAAGATTTTGGATTCTCAGCCCCTCGGCTAGTGCAGCCGGCTCCTCGCCATCGCGCTGCGCTCCAGAGCCTCCTTAGCTGGGGGGCAGCTCCGGGGGGCTTGGGGGGACCCGGACCCGCATCCCAAACCCAGGCTCAAACTTGGACCCGAACACAAACTCGAACCAAAACCTGAACATGAACTCAAACCCAAACCCAAATCCAAACCCAAAACGAAGCCCAAACCAAACTGGAACCTGAACCCAACCCAAACACAAAGCCAGCCCAAACCCAAACCTGAACCCAACCCAACCCAAACCTGAACTCAACCTGAACCGAACCCAACCTGAACCCAGCCCAAACCCAAGCCCAAACCCAACCCAAACCTGAACCTGAACCCAACCTGAACCGAACCCAACCTGAACCCAGCCCAAACCCAAGCCCAAACCCAACCCAAACCTGAACCTGAACCCAACCAAAAGCCAAACCTGAACGCAACCCAACCCAAAACCCAACCCCAATCGCAACCCCACCCCAATTCCAACCCAAACCCAACGCAAACGAACCCCTCCCCAAATGGAAACCCCAAACCAAACTTGAAACTTAACCCAACCCAAATCCAAACGCAACCTCAAACCCCAGCCTACTCCAGCCCAGAGCACCCTGAGCGTGGGGATCCCGGGCAGCGCCGAGCCTGAGGCCACCCCACGGCACCTCTGGACGATGCTTTGGAGATGTGCTGCTGCATTAATGCCGACTGTGGCTGTGTATTTTGCAGTGGGGAAGAGCAAACAGCGGGTGCAACCTGCCCCTGGGCTTCAGCATCCTCCTGCTCCTTCACGGGCTGATTTTGTGAACTCGGAGAGGACAAATCAGACAGCACTGATGCTGCTCTCAGCCTCCCGTGGGGTGATGTGCTGCAAGTCCTCACCCTGCAACGGGACCCTTCTGCCAGGCTCCTCTTCCCAGAGGTCTGCTTCGGGGCTTGCGGGGGCTCCGTGGCAGCAGTCCCTCGTCCTCTGCCCAGCAGGGCAGGGCTGCTGGTGGCTGCAGGATAACGCGCTTCTCTCATTAAACCCTTATAAACCCCTGTACTAGTTTAAATCACAAAGTAAAAAACCAGTTGATAAATTCCCCAAAAGAGGAAGAAGAAGGGGGGTTGTTTGTCTTTCAAGCTGAATTTTGGCATCGCTGGCATCCACCCTGTTGGAATGGTCTCTGGTTTCCCGTCACTTTTCCCAACTCTACCCTGAAAGCCCCACCAGAGATGCCCTGCCCGACCTCCGGCGCTGCCGCTGCCACCTCCAGCCGCGCAGCTGCGCGGCTTTCTCTGTCCCTCCAAGTAAGCGGATTGACTTGCTCGAAAAGCCAGTCATCTCTGGAGGGGTTTTGTTTGTAGCTTCTGCGTCTCCTGTTTGGTTACTCCGTTTTGCAGAAATACGCTTTTTTTCCTAGGACTGGGTTTAATAAAGACTTGATGTGGCGTCTGCGCGGTGCGGTCGCCCGTGAGGTTGCTTGCTTGGGGCTTGTGTGGCTTTCAGCGGCGCTGGGACCGGGCAGGGGTTTATTAAATTCTAGTATAGGAAGAAAAGTAGAAAGTTGAATTTCCAGCACTAATATGATTTTTATTCTTTTTTTTTTTTTTTGTAGCCTGTTGGTTTTTTGCACTTATATTGTGAGTTTCATTTCAAAAAGCAGTTTGATGGACACGGCGCGGTGCCGCTGCTCCTCATTACCAGAGAAAAGCCAGGCTGCGGCGCTGCCGGCCCTGCTCTCCTCCAGAGAAAAGGAGAAACCTTGTCCCACTTCTTGCTCCACAAACTGAAACATAATGTCTGGAAGTGTGGATATAATGAGGTGGAAAGTTTTGCCTCTTGGACTTAGGTTTTCACGCAATATATCTGTAATCTCCGTTTACGTTTATTTTGCTGAAGAGAGGAAAGCCAGCATCCGCCGTCTGCGCCCGGTGCCCAGCAGCCCCGTTGCTGCTTCCCTGCTGCAGTAACATCTGGAGGATGCAAAGAGGATTAAGCCTCCCTCCTTGCACGCGTGGATAAAACACTCAGCGAGAAACTTCCCACGTCCGGGAGAACTGGGAAAAAAAACATTCAGTTTTCCCAGAGGAGGGGAGAAAGCGACTCCCCCATCCCGCCCCTGCCCTCGCCGCGCAGCCGGGCGGGCTGCAAACCCTCAAAGGGCGTTTGTGGCCCCAGGACCAGCCCGGGGTCCCAGCTCCTGGCATACCGCTCGGGGTGCAAACCCCTGCTCAGAAACCCCTCAAGGTGTCGGCTAAGCCTGGGGGGGGATGCTCGCTGAGAGGCGGCGGTGGTGCCGGGAGGCAGGGCTGACCCATCGCTCCGGTACCCGATTCCCACGGGCGCCGCAGCAGCGGCTGCACAATAAACACGGCACGGAGCAGATATACGAGCATTGATCCCATACTAATAATCTTTTGTACTTCTACGGGGCTTTTAGGGAGTCCCGGGGCGGGGGGTTATAAGCATTGCTGTTCGTATTCAGAGCCCCTGAAATAACAACCAGCTTGGGCGGTCCCCCCAAATTCATGGGAGCCCCGCGGCTGCCGGCATGGCGCACGGGCACACCGGGCTTTTTCAAGTAACAAAAATTAAAAATGCTTGATACGCAACAGGCTTATCGGGTTCCCTGCTATGAATCCTTTTTGTGCTCCTTATAGCAAGCAGCAAACGTGGAAGTTGGTTTGTGGCCTCCAACTAAGTCTGGATTGATTTTTTTTTTTTCCCCCCTACAAGCAGACTGAAGAAATATCTCTAGTTAAAATCGTTTTAACCCCATTTTAAAGTATGCATGCTTACACTGAATTTAGTGCATAGGCTGTTTGTCTTGCTATTTTAAATTAACTAAAAAATCAACTGTGAAAAGCAACTTCCATGCACAGCTGCAGAAAACTGTAGGAGCTCTAATATCTGCTACAAGGACACATCTGCAACATCTTAAGTATTACAAGAGATTACATGAAACACTGAATATAGAGGCTTTAAACTCACTCAGCTAAAATATACCACCATGGCATTAATTAAGTAGCTAAATATAGATCTCAAATTAAAATACCATTGTATTGAAAATACCGATAAATGAAAATTCTCCTTTCTCGTGACGTGGAGGTTTTATGTGATTATACGAACAGAGCTCTCCGCACACAAAAGCAGGGGTGTTGGATCAGGCAGAGCGGGGATGAAGAGCCCCGAGTGCAGGAGCCATGAGCACATCGGTGGGGAAGAGACCGAGGTACTAATCGTATGGGAAAACATAACCCTTCCACACAGCTTTGATAAAAGACAACGTGTTCACCAGCTACCACAACCGTTAATGAAATCCGGTATTTCTTCTAATTTTATTGACATATATACATATATATACTGAAATGTAATGTATTTCCAAAAATATGAGAGAGTGTTATGTAACACCTGTTAAGTGTCCTCTCTCAGATACGCAGGCGCCATTCATTTAAGTTAGATTAACGTCAGAAAAGTTTTTTACTGGCAATACAGATAATTGCAGACAATTTTATCCTCATCCCGTATTTCTGCAGCTCTCCAAAAGAAACCTTACTTTAAAACACAGGGATTGCGTTGGCTCGGCAGCCTAGGAGGTGTGCTGCCAGCCGGCATCCCCGGCACGGGGACAGGGATGTGATGCGACGGGGACGGGGCTCCTCCGCAGCAGCATCTCTCCTCCGGGGTTTGCTGAGTATCAATCCCAATTAATAAATATCCCCTTCTGCTCAAAATGAATAGCACCAAGCAGCCGCTGCTCTTCATCCAGCCCAGTTCAGGCATTTGCCCGTGTTTCCTTTGCTTTCCCACCCCTTCCATTACTGCCTGCTTATTCTTAATGCTTCCCTATGTATTTTTAATTTCCAGCCCTCCCGTTCCTCCTTCATGGCTCCTTCTGCCCATTTCCACAAGGCCAGGCTCGGAGCGCAAAATGATTATGCGACTTTTTGGAGCTATTTCTGCCTGGTCTTATCAAAGTTTTCAGGAGACAGGAACAAGGTAATATGTAGGCTAATATGGTCTTTCAGCATTAGGACTGACAGATGAAACGCTGTAATATGTTTGCAAAATTTAATGAAAGGAGAAAAGCAAATTCTCAGATAAGCAAGGAGAGCCACGGTCCAGGCTACCAGATGTGCGGCTTCCCCAAGGCAGGAACGCCTTGCACCGTCCGGCTGTATTTTTCCCCTGTATTTTACATCTCAGTAAGGGTGTAGGTTGTACACGGGATTTATGTGCTGGCTTTTGTTTTCGTTTTGATTTATTTATGATTAGGCTATGAACTGAGTTACTGCAAAATGTCTGCTATATGCCATTTGGATATATCGCTTCTAGTATTTATTGTATTTTTTGCTGAACCAGGATTACATACACTGATATAAAAAAATTGACGGGAAATCAATGTGGCTTAGTGTAAAATATCTTGACTATAAAGATTTTTTAGATATATCAAACATTCACTCAGTGTACACTGTGTTTACTGTATCTTGAGACTGTTCCCTTGACATGACAATTGTACTAATTGTCCAAGTATTTGATTTAATTTGCAGTGGGAGCCAGAAAGAGGCATACAATTTCGACTTAAGGGATTTCAGTTTGAGTTCAGGGGAAGAAAATGGGCAACCGCAGGATATAATCCCTTCCATAAATTTGACAAGACCAATCCAACCCCCCTAAGGCTGCTTTCCTTCCCTCCTCCCACGCTCCCCCATGCACACACGTGTTTGTACGGCGGCTGCAGAGCGTCATTCTCCTCATCAGAGAAAACAGAAAACCAGAAACCCCCCATTTTGAAACCAGTTACCTCTCAGACAGTTCATAAGTGATTTGTTCTTGGGCCCGTGATGTCATTCAGCCTGTATAGCTCCTTTTTCTGGTGGGGTTGCAGAGCCAGCGTGACCTCCCTGGGCTCTTGCCCATGCCCAGCTCTTTGTGCCTCCTGCTCCTCCACCACGGCCAGCCGCGCTGAGATGACATCTCTTGACGGCGATGCCTAGCTGAGCAGGGCTTGCCACGGCTGCACTGAGGTCCTGCAGCAGGGCTGGATGTGCCCCTGGGGACCCACCTGGAAGCCTGCTTGCTTCTCTTCGTGGCCATACCAGGCTGGTGGTCCATGGTTACCTTGTGGTCACGGTGTTGGTCCTTCACACACCTTTACACAGGATTCACTGCTCTCCTCCAGCCCAGCCAGGTCCTCCTGGTGAAGGTCTTCCTACTCCTCCAGGGCAGCCAGGTCCTCCCGGTGAAGGTCTTCCTGCTCCTCCAGCCCAGCCAGGTCCTTCTGGTGAAGGTCTTCTGACTTCTCCAGCCCAGCCAGGTCCTCCCGGTGAAGGTCTTCCTACTCCTCCAGGGCAGCCAGGTCCCCCCGGTGAAGGTCTTCCTCCCGAAGGAGGCCTCCCTCCTCTGGTTTAACCAAGCTCTTCTGTGACACCACATCAAATGTGGCACAGAGGTGTGGATTGATTATACTCACCCCATTTTCCTTGTCGGGCAAACCACTTACCTCACCAAGAAAGGTACCTGTTGGGTGAGAGTGAACATATCTCTTCCCGGTAAAACCAGAGTACATTTTACCTAATAGCCATTTACTTAATTATTTTTTCTTGTCAAACAATGTCCAAAGACTTGCACACTATGGAGGGTACACAAACAGTCTGCGGTTGCCTATACTCTATCTCTATCTCTTTTTAGCAGTAGGTTGCAGACTTTCTCTGCTGCGATCATTTTGTATCATATCGAGGGTTTGCTAGAAGTCCCTGCAATTCTCTGTGTGGCTCCTTCCCCACGTTGGGGGGAGACGGCCCGTCCCCCCTTTCACGGCCCCGGGGAGGGACAGCAAAGACGGGGCACCTGGGAGCACTTCCACAAGTGCAAGTGCGAGGGCCTGCTCTAAGGGGAGAAACCTGGAGCAGTTTTACATATGGCAAAGAAACAAAGAAAAAAGTAATCAAGCTTAATTTTTGTGCTCTCCAGTAACTGCCAGCTGATGAGAAAGAGAGTTCATGTGATGAAATTGAGGGCAAATAAATTTAAAGCAATCAAAGGACGTATTTCTCCAGCTTTTGAAAGTCAGTAGAGTGCAAAAGCTGTGCCAGTAATTTCATATATACTAACACCACGTGGCATGATCATTCAAACTCTTTTTGAAAATGCGCAACTCCTCTAGTAAATACTGGAGTAGATCTGCAAGAGCATATCTAGTAAAACTTCCTCTTATTCCCGTAGAAATTGTTTGTTTCTACAGCAGAGTAAAATCTGCTACTGTTTTCCGGGAAGAGAAAGCACAACAGATGTGTTGCCTGAGCTCAGGAACTGTGCCCACTAAAAGCTGCCTTTATTAGAAATATATGATGCCTTAGGTATTTTAAGAGCTTCAGAAAATGCCTCAATATCGGTGCCTAACTAGATGTCTGTATGCACGAGTGGCTACACGATACCATTTTAGCCAGCAATTAATTGCATCTGCCACACAGACAGTCACGTTTTAAATCTGCCCCATGATGTTTGACTCTGGGAGGATGCAGCTGGGCTTTTTAACAGAGAAATGAATTCTTACTTGATAAATGGAAATACGTTTCGGTGTGCAGTTCATTTTTGGAAGATCAATATTCCGGGTGTTACGAAGATTCGAGATCTGGTTCGTATGAGAGCGGTGCATTGGAAACCAGGGGCTGGCCCTGGGCTCAGAGGAGAGAGGCGATCCCTGGGCTGGCGGGTGGGGATGGAAAGCCGGGGAGCAGCAGGACCCCCCCAGAGGGGCTCTCCTGGGGGCTGGGGTTCAGCCCAATTAAACCTTCCCGACGGGCTGGAGGTCCCGTTACAGCGAGGCTGGCTGCACGTGCGCTGCATACCCATACAGCGAGGCCGTGAGCACCTATGTATTTAGAGATGCACATGTGTGTATGTATATTCTGGGATCGGCAGAAGCAGCTTTTAAGGAGCCGGGGGGGTGAGGTGCTGCTTTCCCGAGTGCGTTGCTTGTTTAAACAAACCTTTGCAGCTACGACACCGCGTGTCCTCTTTCAATGGACACCGTGGCTTTGGAGCCCAGTTAATACGAGGTTAATTGTGAAAGCGATCGTGCCGTGATAAAAGAGCGAAGCGTTTCCCCCCTCGGAGCAGCACCGGCTTGGCC
>NW_009204145.1:20908-26265 GCF_000690835.1 Fulmarus glacialis
GCAGAACAATTCCAATATTTCAAACATCACTCAGGCGGCTGGCGGCCCCGCCGCTCTAATCGCTGCCTGCTAAACCTGCCTTTGGTCACTAATGCATTCAAACATTGCTAATGACACGGAGGTATGACAAGATAAGAACGGGCTCGTAATGAATGACTCCACAAAAGCAAAGTGGCAAAAGTAATTATAGACTCGCCCAGGCGGCTGGCCCCGGATGGTCGCAGACATCAAATTTCATGTACCGCTAAAACACCACCCAGATAACCTTGTGTTCGGCGGGAGCCGGGGCTGTATCACCCGTGTAATTCAGCTGACATTTGCTGCTGTTAACATGAAACAATTTGCAGAAAAGAAATAACTTCCATTTCCCTCAATTAATTAGACAAATTAATTAAACCGCTCTAGAATCTGTTCCCCATTCAAGAATAGGATGCTGCAGAGATTTTGTTAAATGGTTCAGAGAAGGCTTATTAATCCTGAAATTAATTTTATCAAGCCCTATAAAGCACCAACTTCAAGTGCATTTGCGGAGAAGAAAGCTTTTCAAATCAGATAGGAAAGCTACAAAAGTGCTGAGTATTATCATAATCTGGCTAGTGTTTAATTTGACACTCTTATGTCAAGATATTAGAAGAGAATGAGCAAATGGCCTGATAAATATGTACTTAAAGAATGACAATTCTTATAATCAGTTAATTTCTATTTATCTTATGATACCCTTTTCCACAGAAACTTGTATTAGAAAATAAATAAGATTACAGGATAATTCTGAGAGCACTAAAAACATAAAACACTTATCTTCCTTTAAATGCAGAAGTCATGTTTTATTGCACAACATTTCAATAGCAATATCATCCGCGCCGTGACATTGGATTGTCTTCTGCAGTGACTGATACCATCGACTCCCCCTCCGCAGGCATCTTCTGCTTTCAGCCACCCGCCAGCGCCCAAGTACGGGGCCTCATCCTGGCACCACAGCCCCGGCACAGCGAGCTTTGGGCCATATCCCGGCCCCGGCCCCGGCCCGGCTCTGCTGCCAGGCACAGCGGGGATGGGGCGGGGATGTATTGGGTAGGGGACGGGATGAGGATGGGATGGGGACAGGGATGGGATGAGGATTTTCACAGGGATGCATCAGGGATGGTGGTGGGGTGAGGATGGGATGGGGAGGCACCAGGGATGGGGATGCACTGGGGACAAGATGCACCAGGACAAGGATGGGATGGAGACAGGGACAGGGACGGGACGAGGATGAGCACCAGCAGCCGCAGCAACGGCTCAGCCCAGCCAAGGAGCCGTAGCTGCATCTTTCCTGCTGCCCCTCGGGCTAGTCGGGGGTTTAGGTCCAGGAGCAACCACGGGAGAGGTTGCTCGGAGCGCTTGCTTTCCCTGATCCCACCTCTCTCTGGCTTCTCACCCTGCTCCAGCTGAGTGCGGCTGGGGAGGCTCACCGTGTCGAACGCTGCCAACTCCCTTATCGACTTCCAATGGAAGGTTTCAGTGCAGAGGGAACTATAAAAATTATTTAAAGCTTATTTGGATGCCAAAGGGGGACCCGTATTAGCAAAGCTGTTCCTCAGCCGCAACTCGGGGAATCAAGCTGGAGTCATTAATGTCTGTAAAAAGCTTTGTAAGAAGAACTACTTGCTCTTAAGGTTGTGCAGCTTTTTGTAGAATATAGCATATATGTAGAAATATTACATGACTTATTGCCTCTCATTTAAGAAACTTAAATATTTAAGCGTTTGTTATGAATGCAGCCTTTCTCCTGCACACATATTTCAAAGATAGTGCAAAGATTTGTCTCCTTCCATCCAGAGAGCTGGTATGATTAGATTAAACTAACTTACTACGACAAGCCTTGGTGCTTTCTTCTTAAAACCATCTTGCATTGAAGAATAGTGCCTATATGAGCGAAAACTTGGTGGAACTGGTTTGTGGGTCACTGCCTGCACCACGGGGCAACAGCCATGCTTGGGCACGTGCCTGAGAGGGTTTTAAGGAAAGAATCCTAATCAGAGAGGCTAAACAACAGCAGTGTTAAAGGCTGCAGGATATGACCCAGTGTAGAAACAATAGCCAGCCCAGAAGAAATGAGTTTATTATCTGGTCTAAAGGGATTTTATTGACTTGCTGAAAAAAGTCATATTTAATATTGAAGTATAACTTTTAAAAACAGAGATGCTGACTCTATAAAAATGTGCTCTCGAGCTGAGACCTTGACTCCAAAGTGTAATCCAGAGTTTTTTTATAGCCGTGCTATAAATCATCAAAATTAAATGTTTGCATTAGCAGCGCTGGGAGAAGCCTATGCAGAGCGGTGGGGATGTGTCACCCAGCACAAAGCGCAGGAATGACAGAAACCCTCGGATGGCGTCTGACGTGGGGAAGGTATCTAAGAGGTGTATGCCCTGATTTGCACCGTTTGCTGCCGTTTCTCCGCAGGTTTTCCCCCAGTGGGGCAGCCGAGGTGCGGGGGAACCCCTGGTTCCCGCGGGTCCCAGCACATCCTCCCCTGGGACCGCATCCCGTCCTGCCGGGGACGGGTGCTATAGGGGTGAGCTGGGTGAGCAGGAGCAGGATGGTGGGGGGCTGCCCAGGCTGGGGGCTCAGCAGGGCGGGGAGGGTGAAAAGGTAAATGAGGGTTTTTTCACCGCTTCACATGGTGGGTACCAGGCTGGCTGCCACCAGCCCTTGGCTCTGCCTTTCTGAGCTGCTCCCTCGGCAGCCATCCTTGGACTAATATCATCTTTTAATGAGTAAATAACCAGATCCTCCTCGCCAGCTTGGCTCTGGGGGGTTTGCAGCCCAGCCCTGGCCGCAAGAGGATTTTTGGTGCTGTCCTGCACGTGAACCCCTTCCCATGTGCCGCCGAAAAGACTCTCCAGAGTCCGGCCAGCCAACCTGTTAACATCCTCTCCTTCACACTCCCGCAACGAGCCAGCTGCTCTGCCTAGGAAAATACAGCTGGAGAGGTTTATAAATAGTAAATTAAGGCTTGCTCCAGCCACTCCAGCTGGGCAACGTTATAGGAGCGAGTAATTCATCACCGGGGTGTCATCCCCCCTTGATGTACTGCCCACCAGCACCGCACCGGCGCGCGAGCCGGGAAGTCCTCGCTTCGCGTGGCTCAGCCGTAACCACTTCTAATTTCGTCTTTAAACCTTTTTTCAGAATTAATTTTGCAAAGATAATCTAACTAGCCGGGGAAGCGTCGGTGACGGACCGCTCACAGAGAGGCAGGCAGCTCTGGAAAGGCTTAAGCACACCCTTCCCGGGGAGCAGCGGGTGCTGCGGGTGCCCGGGAGCCCCCACGCTGCCCCAGGTCCCCCCTTGGCCTCTGCAGGGACATTCCCGGGCTGAACCACCGCACCCAAGCAAGGTCCATCTCCGCCGGGCAGGAGGGAGTGGAGGACGCGAGAGATGATCCTGGACATCCGACACGTCCTGCCGCTGCGGCTTTGCTTCAGGGAGAGGGGAGAGAGGGCTCGGTCCCTCCATCTGGCGTGCATCAGCCTGGGGTCTCCTGGGTGCGTATCCGTATCAAAACTCAATTAGAAAATGAGACCTGGATGCAAAGGATTACTGTACTTCAAGTATATTTATAATTAAATCTGGGAAGGTGTAACAGGGTATTTATGAAGGGCCTTCAGAGAACGTTACCTCGTGCACAGAGGAAGGGGGTAGAAGAGTTTATCTGACGTATGGTTATACCATTTTCACAGAGCACGAGAGAACAAAGCTCAATTACAGGTCAGGATCTCAAATGCACATCATCATAACCCTGCGCTGCTGCTGGTGAGTTGTGTAGCACCCCCAAGTCGCTAACCAGAGGTTTCATCCCAGGAGCTGGCGGGATGCGATGGGGACCCCCATCCCCATCTCTCAGCCCCACGGGCAGCCTCCCGCGGGCTGGGTGGCACGGCGCCTTCCCCTCGGAAACCCTGGGGTTTCGGCTTTGTGCCGCTCCTCTTGAAGTCCCGCTCTCGGAAGAAAAGTTATTTCTTTTCCATGTCCCTGACTGAATTATTTCCTACTTGCAGAGCTGCTACCTACAGGATATAATCATGCGACGCAGTAAATCATTACACCGTGTCAAACTGCAAGCGGTTTTGGAGTTAGATCCGGAGTTCAAATCTACGTCCGACGGTGTATTTTATCTCAAATGTACTTTTTAATTTGTATGTCCGAAATTATTCTAAATTTAAGGGGTATCCAATTATTCTAAATTTAAGGGGTATCCAGCAAGAAAACGAAAACTTTTTCTAAGTCACTGTGGTTATTTTTCTGCCAAAGTCTCTTTGCAAGAAATCTCAGCCCCAGCGCTGAGAAGGATTGTGCATCGTTCTTCTGCAGGCACCAACGCTCATTTGCTTTGCCTGTGTAAAAACCTAAAGTATACATACAGAGTTTTCATCTGCAAATTGCATTTCTGTTGTTTGCTGCATATATGTATTTCATCCCCATCATGATTTAAATAATTTTTATAATTTTTATAAATTCACTTCCATTAAAAAGCCACTGTGATGGCTATTGTTAATCATCCAAAAGAGTGGGTGTTTTAATATTCTTTATAGCGGGTGAATATTGGATGCGCAAATCATAGAATCATAGAATCATTAAGGTTGGAAAAGACCTCCAAGATCATCGAGTCCAACCGTCAACCCAACACCCCCATGCCCACTAAACCATGTCCCTAAGCGCCTCATCTACACGTCTTTTAAATCCCTCCAGGGATGGTGCCCCCCCCCCTCCCGGGGCCAGCCTGTTCCAAGGCCTGACCACTCTTGCAGTAAAGAAGTTTTTCCTAATGTCCAATCTAAACCTCCCCTGGCGCAACCTGAGGCCATTTCCTCTCGTCCTATCGCTGGTTACTTGGGAGAAGAGACCGACCCCCACCTCGCTACAACCTCCTTTCAGGCAGTTGTAGAGCGCGATGAGGTCTCCCCTCAGCCACCTCTTCTCCAGGCTAAACAGCCCCAGTTCCCTCAGCCGCTCCTCATCAGACTTGTGCTCCAGGCCCTTCACCAGCTTCGTTGCCCTTCTCTGGACACGCTCCAGCCCCTCAGTGTCCTTCTTGTCGTGCGGGGTAACCTCCTTTGGCAGCTCACGGTGGAGACGCTCGTGACGGATTGACCCCGGCGTGGGCAGAGGCGGGAAGGGCGGTGGCGAGGGGACGGGGAGGGACGAGCCCCGCCGCCCCGTCCTCGGGGCTCCCTTTGCCAAGCGGGGCAGCGGGCAGGGGATAAGGAGGGCTTAGCCAGCCCGCGGGAACAGAACCATTCAGTCCCCAAAATAAGAGGCCTTGGCGGTTTCTCGGCTGGCTCTCTGGAGCCTGGCTTGCGAGGCGCGGCGGG
>NW_009204146.1:0-2574 GCF_000690835.1 Fulmarus glacialis
GGGATCAGCTGGGTGGGAGATGGCGGGCGAAGGGTGCCGGGGAAACCTCTCCCACCTTGTCCTGTCGCCTCTGGCGTGCCGGTTGCAGGAGCTGCAGCCCCGAGGAGGGTAGCAGCAGGTCCCACAGCTCCGGGGACAAAAGGGACATCCCAGGAGCTGGCTGTGGGGCACATCTCTTGTTTCTGATCCTTCCGGGGTCTTGGGATGTGCTGCCTGCGCGAGATGAGTCTTTAAATGACTGCTGCTTCTTAGCTGGAGATACTAAAACTAATGAGGTGTGAGTGTGTTTTTCCTTAGCGGTTTTTTTTGGAAACCCTGCTTTGTTTTTCGGCTGAGGTCACGAAGTCACCAAGCAAACCGGCTGCAGATGAAATTCTTGAGGCCGGAGAACATGCATAAATAGAAGTTTCCTGCTCCGAGAGCTCAAACATTTCCTCCCGGCGTTTGGCTCTGCAGAGCCGGGGCCAAAGCAAACCGTTGTGCCTGGCTGGCTCCTCGCCGCTGCTCGGGCAGCGAACCTGCCCCTCCCCCGGGCAGGGCCAAAGCCACTCTGTGCTGCCAGGTGTGTGCCTGGAGCCTGGCTGAGACCAGAGGGACTCGTGACATGCCTGAGACTGTCCCCCCACCCAGACCATCCTCCTCAAAGCCCCTCTGGGATCCTGTGCCAAGGCACTGGCCCTGCAGTGCCCGTGGTGGCTAAGCTGGGTTTTGCTTGTGGCCATGGTGGGGGGATGATGGTGCCATTGGGGCGTTTGGTGCCACCAGGATGCTCAGCGGGTGGGATTTGGAGACGGCCAAATATTTTGTGTTATGTGGTGGCGGTGGGATGCTCCGGCAGCACCATCACACCTGGCTCTAGCAGGACCCCTGTGCTGGCCGTGAGCTGGGTCAGGGCAATAACTCGCATTTCCTCTCTGGTTCTTTAGGATGCCACAAAATCCCCCAGGAGCGGGCAGTCACGCCGCAAAACATCCAGGTAGATGCCTCAGTTTCCCCTTCTGGTGACCATCTCTTCCCCGCCTGAACCTCCCCCCTAGCCAACACTTTGCTTCTCTAGATGTGCTACAGCTGGGAGATGCTTTCCATGGAGAAGAGATGGGGGTTATGACCCATCATCCCCAACTTGGGGTCCCCAAGACACCCCAATGGGGCTGGGAGCAGGCGAAAGACTGGGGGCAGCCCTGCCGCTGCATCCCAGCCCGTCTCACTTAACCCCAGGGGCCGTGCAGGGTGGGGAAGGGTCACAGCGTCCCCTCCCCATGCCATGTTCTGACAGCGGTCCACTCCCTTGCCCAGGAGCATGAGCCTGACCGCGGCCATGGAGAGCAGCTGCGAGCTGGACCTGGTGTACATCACGGAGCGGATCATCGCCGTCTCCTACCCCAGCGCAGCCGAGGAGCAGAGCTTCTGCAGCAACCTCCGCGAGGTGGCCCACATGCTGAAGTCCAAGCATGGGGACAACTATGTGGTGAGGGACACGGCTGGGTCCCCTCCAGTTTGGGGAAGGGGCTGAGGTGCTCAGGATGTGGGGACAGGGTGCTGCAGAGGATGGGTGCTGCATCCTTGCCTCCAGCTGGGCTCGACTCTGGTGAGGGGGGGTCTTTGCACCATGACGGATGGATTTTTTCTTTCCTTGAAGCTTTCCAGTCCCTTTTGGACCCCCTGGGAGTTTTTGGCCACTGCGTTGCTCCATGGCAAGGCGTTACTTGGGTTAATGTGTTTGGGGAAGCCTCTCACGGGGCGATTTGGGGAGGATTTAAAGTGAGGAAGAGGTGGGGATGGCAGTGAGGGAGGAAGGTGTCCCCTCACTCTGTCTTTCCTCTTCCCTGAAGCTTTTCAACCTCTCTGAGCGGAGACATGACATCAGCAAACTTCACCCCAAGGTGGGTCGCAGCTGTGGGGAGCAGAGGGGCTCGGGGCTTGGGGCTGTCTGCAGGACCAGCTCCCTGCTGCAAGCTGTTTGGGGGAGGAACAGCCACCCTTTCTATCCCACCCAGCTGGTGGAGGAGCAGGGGAGGGAAAGCACCAGGACTTCCCAATGAGTTTGAGGGGTCTCAGCTTAACACCCCTGCTCCCTGTCCCCAGCCCAAACCTGGCTGTTGGGGCCTCTTGGAGACCTCCCTAAGGCATCGTCCCCATCCCTATTAACATGGAGGAGCCCTGGGCAGCTGAGCTGAGTGACCCAGAGGGGGGCTGAGATCTGGGACTTGGATGGCCCCCCCAGGGCAGGGGTCTGGGCTGTGGGTGCAGGGTTGAGGGAAAGGCTGGGAGGGGCACGTCAGGGCAACGCGGTGGTGCTCCCCCCAGGTACGTGCCCTGGGCTTTGCATGCCGGCAGGCTGGGGACTGCGGAGGGGGCAGAGCCTGGTGTGGATGTAACCCCTGTAATCCGCCACCCAGGTGCTGGATTTCGGGTGGCCTGACCTGCACACCCCAGCGCTGGAGAAGATCTGCAGCATTTGCAAAGCCATGGACACGTGGCTCAACGCGGCAGCGCACAATGTGGTGGTGCTGCACAACAAGGTGGGCCAGACCCTGTCCCCGGGGCACGCAGTGATGGGGGTCTGGCGGGGCC
>NW_009204147.1:0-759 GCF_000690835.1 Fulmarus glacialis
CAGGGGGGCTGGGGGACCCCCCCAAATTTGGGTGAATTCCTTCAGTTTTTGGGGACCGCCAAATTTGGGGGAATTCCTCAGGTTTTTGGAGAACCCTCGAATCTGGGGGAATTCCTTAGGATTTTTGGGGACCCCCCCCCAAATTTGGGGGAATCCCTTAGGTTTTTGGGGAACCCCCAAAATTGGGCGAATTCCTTAGCTTATTGTGGACCCCCCCCAAATTTGGGTGAACTCCTTAGGTTTTTGGGGACCCCCAAAATTTGCATGAATTACTTAGGATTTTGGGGGACCCCCCAAATTGGGGGAATTCCTTAGGTTTTTGGGGACCTCCCCAAATTTGAGTGAATCCCTTAGGTTACTGTGGACCCCCCAAATTTGAGTGGATTACTTGAGTTTTTGGCGACCGCCAAATTTGGGGGGATTCCTCAGGTTTTTGGGGAACCCCCAAATCTGGGGGAATTTCTTAGGATTTTTGGGGACCCCCCAAATTTGGGGGAATCCCTTAGGTTTTTGGGGAACCCCCAAAATTGGGCGAATTCCTTAGCTTATTGTGGACCCCCCCAAATTTGGGTGAACTCCTTAGGTTTTTGGGGACACCCAAAATTTGCATGAATTACTTAGGATTTTTGGGGACCCCCTAAATTGGGGGAATCCCTTAGGTTTCTGGCGACACCCCCAAATTTGAGTGAATCCCTTAGGTTATTATGGACCCCCCACATTTGGGGGAATTCCTTAGGTTTTTGGGGAACCCCTCAAATT
>NW_009204147.1:810-1043 GCF_000690835.1 Fulmarus glacialis
ATTCAGGTCATTCCCTTAGATTTTGAGGGACCCCCAAATTTAGGTGAATCCCTTAGGTTTTTGGGGACCCCCCAAATTTGGGTGAATTCCTCAGGTTTTTTGGGGGGGGGTGTCTAACGGTGGTTTTTTCCAGGCGTGGAAGCGGAGGGGGAACAGGGTCAACCGGAGCCCACCCAGATCCAACCCTCGGCGGGGGCCGGCTCCAGCGATGGGGGGGTGAACCCCGATTTACG
>NW_009204148.1:0-272 GCF_000690835.1 Fulmarus glacialis
GGTCCGTGCTGGGTGCTGGGCGCGGCGGTGGGGTGCTCTCGCAGGGTGGGTTTCGGCTCAGATCTCGGCCTGCCCGCGAGACCGTTTGCCCCGGCCCGGCGCAGGGAGGGGTCACGCTACGTTTTCTAGCTAGCGATAGGACGAGAGGAAATGGCCTCAAATTCCGCCAAGGGAGGTTTAGACTGGACATTAGGAAAAACTCCTTCACTGAAAGAGTGGTCAGGCCTTGGAACAGGCTGGCCCGGGGAGGGGGGGGGGGACCAACACCGGCA
>NW_009204148.1:311-1794 GCF_000690835.1 Fulmarus glacialis
GGTTTAGTGGGCATGGTGGTGTTGGGTTGACGGTTGGACTTGATGATCTTAGAGGTCTTTTCCAACCTTAATGATTCTATGATTCTAACCCCCAGGACTTGCAAGCCCTGCCAGGGCAGACTGGTGAAGGTGGAGTACTCCAGCCAGCGGCCAGATGAGGCATCTCTGCTGAGGTATGCAAATGCGGGCGACTCTGTGCCTTCTGCAAGTCATTTCAGATTTCCTCCCCAGCACTGACTGTTTCTGAAGTGATACGGTATTTTTCAGTAGCACATAGTATCCTGTTTGCTATCGTTCTTACGGAATATTTCACTTTGCTCCTAAAATTATTGGTAATTTTGCCTGATGGCAAGACAAGCCATCACAAGATTATAAAAAAAGCGAGTGAGATCTTTACTAAACAACCAGTCCAGGTACATTGAAATATGTGAGAAAACGTGTTCTCCTAGTTGTCCTTTGGGGCATGGCAGAGCACCATGACGGGGGATGGCCGGACGGACGTGGCTCCTGGCGCTGCGGGAGGAGCGGCCGGTGGGTCTCCTGTGCCGGTGCTGTCACCGGGCTCGTGCTCGCTGGCAGAGGGAGAGGGCAGGCAGCTCCTCCCCGGTGAGCTGGTGCGGAGGGGGGCTGGGCCGGTAGGAGGAGGGAAATAAACTTACTGTGTCAGAAACATGATTAGAATCAGCCATGCAAAAAAAGCAAACAGAAAAAAAAACCTGTGCTAGGAGTTAAATTTTACTTATCTTTTAGATGAATGGCCCGTCCCACCATGCTCACAGTTTTACTTACCCTGAGTTTCTGCTGAGATTGTGATGTGATCTATAGTGCTCTGCAGTCCAAAAACGGGCTTGTTTCCAGCGTAAGAGGAGACACAGGTTTCTTTTTTAAATGATACTAGTTTAAAAAACTCATTCTGCTTCTTTTGCAATCCCTCACTTAAAAGCTGTTTCGTTTTCTGGGGGTGGGTGCTCTCGGCCACAGCCGGAGACCCATCCCTGCGCCGCCTCCACCACCATTTATAGCGGCAGAGCCATTATAAAAGGCAGATCAGCTCTGAATTAAACTGGTGTGACAGCACACGCCAGGCTGCACTGAACTTCCACAAGGTTAGCGGAGACAAAACCGAACGGCCCTCAGCCCACGGTGAGGTGCTGCGCCCCGCGGTGCTGGCTGCCCCCCAAACCCTCCTCCGCGCCTGTGCCCGCTGCTGCCTGCACCTCTGCCAGACTTCTCCCTGGCAGCTGGGTGTCCAGGGCACGTGGAGCAATACTTTGTAAAGGTGCATAAATCGTCTCTACTGAGAAAAATGAACGTAACTTGTAGATTTTTGTTACTTCTCTGTTTTAAGAGCGATAGCCCTGCTTTTCCCTCGTGAAGGTTCAAATGCCAGCTAGGGTTAGTTGTGATGAGCCCCGCTTCCTTCGTAAAG
This sequence comes from Fulmarus glacialis, assembly GCF_000690835.1. NCBI lineage: Eukaryota > Metazoa > Chordata > Aves > Procellariiformes > Procellariidae > Fulmarus > Fulmarus glacialis. The sequence continues at coordinate 1,741 of NW_009204148.1, forward strand.
TTATTTGTTATATACACACATACAAAGTTACATATATATAAAAAGTTATTTGTT
>NW_009204149.1:0-28085 GCF_000690835.1 Fulmarus glacialis
GACCGGCTCCAAAACTGAGCCCTGGGGAAGACCGCTTGTGACCAGCCACCATGTGGATTTAACTCCATTTACCACAACTCTCTGGGCTCGGCCCGTCCTTCATGGTGCTCCAGTGATGTCTCTGCTCAGTCCTCTTTTGGTATATCCTTTCCCGCTCTGTTACCTCAGCTATCTAAGGTTTTTGAGGGACAAGAAAGGTTTTTCTCCCATTCTGGGAGATGAGTGGTGACTTTGTGGCTGATCTCCAGCTGGGGTGAGGTGAAGCAGAAGCAGCCGTGCTCTGCGAGGTCCCTCCCGGCGCGTGCTGGGCAGGAGGGCCATCACCTGGCTGAGATAGAAGCAGAGGAGCAAGGAAGGACAGTGGTCTTAGTTTGGAGGTTTGTCTCCTTCCAGAAGTATTTTCTACATTTGCCTTACTTTTCTATACTGTGAAAAGCTATTGTAAATTTAGGACTTTATTTTATTCTGGGACTTTGTATCTTGGTATCAAACCTCGACAGTTGGCAGCTCTTAAAATTTGGTTTTGCGTTGGGCCTTGTGTGGTGTCTTGATGTGTTACAGAATGAATGAGGATCATGTCCTAATGTCAGCAGGGGTAACTGAATCCCAAGATACAGCCACAGTTGCAGCATTCCCAGGGTCTCTGGTGGTTTGTCAGGTTTGAAAACCCTCTGACCTTGTTTGACAGCATTTGTTTGCTAACAGCCTCACAGAACCAACACCTTTCTTGTTAGTGTGATTAATTATTTTTTAAAAGAACAGAGTTGCTCAGCAGGACGTGCTGACACCTGGACAGATGGACGGACGGCGGACAGCTAGTCCTGTGCACGGGGTGATGGGAATGGTTACCAGTGGCAGTATGTCTCTTGGCCTTGGCTTTTATTTTCCATCGTGGATAAACAGTGAAATTCTAACTGCACAGGAGCAAATATAGTGCCTTTTGCATCTGTTTTAACTTGAAATAAATGAGGTATATTATTTGCAAACTACTCATCATGCAAGATTGCACCCAGAACTCCCTGGAAATGCATTATGTGCACTGCATTACAGCTCCTCTTACTTTCATTGTATTGGTGTTGACGCAGGTCTTCTGATTTACCCCAAATGACCATGGATTTCTTCTTTGGGGGCTTGGCTTGAAAAAAAAAAAGAAGAAATTTATTAAGCAAGACTTCCTCAGCTGTTTTTCTGTGTTCTTGTCGCAGCCTCTGTGTGCAAGATCCTGTGCCATTGACCTTCAAGTCCTGTGTCATCGCTAAAGACTGCGAAATGTCCGAGTGGTCCGCATGGAGCGCCTGCTCGCAGACCTGCGGCTGGGGAGATCTCTCCCCGGGCTTTCGGAGCCGACGCCGCGGCGTGCGGAGCGTGGCGATGGGTTCCGGGAAGCAATGCCCGGAGCTGGAAGAGAGGGAAGCGTGCAGCGCGGGAGGGAAAGGGCTGCTGCAGCCTTGCCCCAGGTATAGCGAGTGCTTTTAGCCCAGTTTTTGGAAATAAAGAAACCTTGTGCAAAGCAAATCTTCCTTGCTCAGTGTTTGTGCACGGAGAGGGTCGCATGTTGTACTTTCTCTCTGCATCTAAAAGATCATTGATTTGATCATTGTTAACTATGGTTAGGTACTATTTATTGTTAGTAATATTCTTGTAATTGTTGCTATTATCGTTATTGCTATTACAATAATTACACTTATATATAGAAGTAAATTTAAATATACCCACTACAGTTTATATTTTCGTATTTTAAAAATTGAGAGCAGTTACTCTTGTTCTCTGAAGGGGCTTTCATACTGATTGCTGTTTTGGAGAATTTCCTCAGCTGCGCAGAGACCGGGCAGGTTTCCATGGCTATGCTTTTATTAGCTTTGAAATTGTAATTTTTACATAAGATTTAACGATTCCCCTTCATCTCCCCATAAAAAAATCCCAGCCCTCCTTGAGGAAAATGGGAACTGATCAGAGGTAATAGCTTGGACTTTACTCAGCTTCCCTCCGGGTACTTCTTGAAATGGGAAACTCTGCAGTCCCTGAGCACTTGTTTGGTTTATCAGCCTTTGTTCTGGCAGAAGGTGAGGATCTTGCCTTTCTGGTCCGCAAATCCGTGCTGTTAGGCTTGGCCAGGCTAGCATAGGGGGTTGCTAGTTTGCTTTGCAAAGGAAATAAAATATTGCTTAATTTTTCATGTGACATGTTCTGAGATTGACTGTGAAATGCTTCGAGATTGATAAAATTTTATATGCATGCAGACAAGTCTCCCTGTCTGTGAATGAGTATGTTTAATAGGAGGTCTATTCAGTGATCAAGTCATGAGTTTCTGGGGCTTTGCCAGATACTGCCAACACCTTTGATAAAGCCTTCGCAAGATACATTTCTTAGGAAGGCGTAACCTGCAAAAATGTCTCTGTATCGTTGGCTTCATTCAAAATCAAATGCTGATCATTTTTATGCACCCTGCTAGCAGAGGAGAGGCAGTATAAAAAAAATATTCTGTTGCTTGATTACATCCTACGAAAAGGCTCTTACAGAGTGATTTTTGCTCCTGCCCAAACGCACATCAATTTCAAAGACAATAGATTAACACATTGTCTCGCTGATTTTGTATAGGAGCGTGGGTGCAGGTGACACCTGATTGGGGTGGACCGACTGGTAGTTAATCAGGGAGTGAACAGACACGTGTCTGTCCCTAGTTTCTCAGTTCTTCTACTTTTTGATGTTGCACCGTGTTAAAGTGCAAGTGATTGTAGCTTGCTTGGTGTGGAGCCAGGAGAGCCCAAAAAGTGAGAACCTGCATAACACTGATCTCTTGTGGTGCCACTCTTGATATAGAAGGAAACCTGTTGTTCTTTCGGTATATCGTTGCTATGCCATGGTTTTCATGAGCAGTATGCAGTATGTGCTGTGGGTCTGCCGGACGTGAGGCTGTGGGGGCCAGAATTTTGTACTAATGAACAGAAATAAAACATTTTTAAGTATATCATTTGTCAGCAGCTGGCAAAGGATGTTACCCATCCACGTTATAGTTTACAGCTTGGTGATTTGGTGATGGTGTTTGGGAATTGATGACGAAGATACTGGAAGTACTTCAGACTGGAAAGCAGTAGCTTTCAGCCATAGAGGGATGTAGTGTTAATCTCTATGAAATACTATAAGAAGTCTTTGATGCTCTGTTCTCCTTATTTGAGAATATTCTCTTTGCAGTGTAATACCTAGAAAGATTATGCTTTTTTCCCCTCAAATATACGCTGCTTCATCTGTGGCTTTGCTGAGGCTTACCAAACAGTTATCTTGTCTTTCTTCTCCTCACAAGCAGGTGATGAATTTAAGGAGATTCAGTATCAGCAATAAAAGGCGCTCTCCTTCGTTTGTCAGGTCTCAAACACAAACTGTTTGTTCCTGCTTTCTGGCTTGTGTTTTCCTAATCAGATTTGTCTTAAAATCTTTTAAGATGAGAGTCCTATTTACTTTCCTGTTCTAGAAATCTGTTCTTTGCTATTTTTTCGTTGATTTAAAGACACGTAGCCTTTCCTTTAGCTTTATTCTTTGGGCAAGAATTTTCCAAAGCACGTTCCAGGCACAGCAAAGAAAATGGGTGAGGACATAGACCAGGAGGAGAGCAAGTCTGAGCAGGAGAAGGAAGGGGATTCTCTAGAGGCTGTTTTTTAATGCAGGGGCAGGGAGCACCCCATGACTGAATGAGGGTACGTATTGTGGACTACATTCACCAACGTAGAAAAGCAGCAGCTGAAGAGGTAGCACTTGCAGAGTTGTACTCAGCAGGGGGAGATGGGTGAAGTTATATTCCGGCCTCCTAAAAGGATCCAGAGGGGAAAAAAGTACCTTCAGCTTCAAAACTGCTCTGTTAAGTATTACCTCTATGTCCACGGCAAGGCTACAAGTTAAAGGTCCTATCACAGGTACATGGTAATTAGTGTAAACTTGCTGTTAAATGGGAAGGCCTTTTAATTTTGTGGCTGAAGTTTACAATAACTTCTTCAATCAATAGTTTGAATGCAAGAAAATAAAACACTTTAACTGCATGTAGGACTCCAGAGCTTTGTGCTTTGTTTGACTTTTGGTTATTTGTTCTGAAGGGATTAGATTAAGCGCTTAAAAAGCTTAAATACATAGGAGGTGATTCGACTTTCTTTTATTGTGATATAAATTTGGGATAGTTCAATTAAAGTGAATGGGTATATACAGGTATAAAACTTGTGTAAGCGCTAAAAGCGTGAGTCCCATAGACTAAAGAGACTGAGAGGTTACTATAAATTGGAAAAATATTGAGCACTTGTTTGTGGCGTAGCTGTCACTGAGTCATCAGTTTTAAAACAATGTATTATATCGTTTTTATCCTTGATGTGTAGCTTTCATGTTCACTGGGAATAGATAGATTTTCCAGAATTATGATTATGTCTTTAAATCTTTCATTTTGGTTGTGGTTGCTGTGTTACAAGACATGGATTATAAAAAAAAACCCTCTTTGCTTTGTTGGAAATTCAAAGCTTTTCAGAAGTTAAATGATGGAAAATGGGAAAGTTTTAAGACCTGATTTTTTCAAAAGGCTTGAGGTTACTGCTGAGATATGGGTATGATGATATCACTTTGTAAATGAGGCCCATTATGTGTCCCAATTAAAGATAAGGCATTAGTGTAAAGTAGGAAAGACTTGAAAGGAAATGCAGTGAACTGTGCTGGTAGGCTGCTGGAGTTACACTTTGGGAGCGGTAGCCACACTACTCTTCAGCCCTTTGACCTTCACTGGTCTTGGGCACGCAACGATGGCCTTGAATCAGCCGGGCAGCTTCGTTGCCTCCCCTCAGATCAGGAACCATCCATGGTGAAGCTTTGGTTCTCCAGCTCCGCGTTGGCCACTTCTCCTGTGGCCGCGGTTGGGTGTCGCAGTGCGCTTTGTCTTGATAGTAACAGAAAACCGTGGGACCTGCTCTTCTGCTTCCTCAACTGACTCTGTTTAGCAGGGAAATTCAGAGCACTGCTTGTGATGTGGAAAGCTGTTCAGCTTTACCAGCCAAGTTCCCTCCTAGATACCCCAAGCACTTACGTTATTGTTTCTAAAATAGCAGTTTTGCCCATTTTCTTAAGCAGGCTGATATAACTGTCTGTGGATTCTGGAGATCCCCATTTGGGACATTATCTAGCTAGCCCTGTAACCATTGGCAATGGGGTCTGTCAGTCTTTGGAAGTAGCTAGACCTCCTGTAACTCAAACAGTATTGTCAAGAAGTGGAACAAGCCTATTGGGAAGCCAAAGGGAAAGGCTGAGATCTTTTTAGCTATAGTAAGAGGTCTGTAGGTAAACATGGGTCACAACTAGGACCGTAACTGAGTTTGCGTCAATCTAACTAGACATTGGTAGGAGTTAAAATAAGATGTTAAATCTAGTGACACTTGAAATTGTCGTCGCCAAGAGGTTTTGGCATAGGGATCACATGAGTACACTGGAGCTGACCAACTTCCATGATGCAGATGTATAATGTCCCTTCCACTTCCTGAGTTATCACACCCTTCGCCCTCTGGGGACAGAGAACAAGGTGGCTAGATGGTATGGACCCCTTAGCTTAATGCTGGTACGGCGCATCTCTGGTACGGTCTGCTCTAACAACAGAATGTCCAAAGCGACATTGGTGGCTTTGGTCACCTTCGTTCAATTGGAGAAATTACAGTTGTGTGGTAAAACCTCTCTGGATATTGCTGATAATTTGCAAGTACTGGCTTGAGGTTGCCAAAGTGACAGAAAAAACCTCAGGTGTTTGCCAGCCAGTAGTCTCTGTTCTTTACTAATGACTATTAACAAGCTTCTGATTAAATTTAAGTAGAGGTTATGCAGTCAGTTTCTCTTCATTAAGTAATGTTAATTCTCATTGTCTTTAGTGTAGTCCATAGATGGGCAAACTAATACCAAGTATCAGCCGTGCTGCTTAAAACCTTGCAAAGAGTCTGGCACAAAGCTGTCTGAGGTCACTGCGTCCAACTGGAAAGGTCTTGCATTAGGTTTCCCACTCAGTGGGATAGCAATCACTTGGATACATTGCTGCTGTAGTGGGCTTGTTAATGGCTGTGAAAATGTGTACCTTTTAAACAACCAATGCTCGGGGGTCAGGATTTGTTACCGGAAAACTCCAGACAGCTGGGAAAAAGCAAGATGAGCTGATGGGGCTGAGGCTTTAAGCTGCTCACAGCAGAGCAGGCGCTGGCTGGAGCACCCGATAGCTGCTCATTAAAGACTGCTCTGCGGTGTAGCACAGTATCCAGTTAAAATATCTAAAGCGTTTTTTTTTGGGATTCAGGGGCTGATGAAGTTTAATTATCTCTGAGCTCAGATTTAGTTGTTTTGCATAATTTTAATCACTGATGGCCTAATTTTCATAGGTGTTAACTCCCACAGCTCATGCTGAATAGGAGAAGCAGGTGCTTACACCTCTGGAAAGGAGTCTAGGATCCAGAGTTCACAGCTGACTATCTAAGCCAGATACTGATAATCAGTTTTTCTTTAGTCAATTATTGTTTTAAGAAATAATTCCCTAAAACAACTATTTCCATGGCTGCGGAAAGATGTGTGTGTTCTCTATTTAAGCTTCTAGTTTTGAAAGTGCAGACCTGACGAGCACAGTGTCCTGAAGTGGTGTGGAGGAGGAATCCTCTTCACCCAGTGTTTGATGAAGAGCACTTTTCATTGCCTTTATTATAAGAGGAAGGTTGCATTTAACACTGCAGGCCCAAGAAAGGTGATTAGAAATTCCCAGAAGGAACTACTAGAAGAAAAAATTCATGGCTGTGCTTTAGATGTTGTGGGAGTTCAAGTATTTCATGCTTGTCGTGTGAAAAGTGTATTCTTTATTATTTTGTCTGTTGGTAAAAAACCCTGTGAGTGTATCCAAATTTGCACCTGATACTGTATATTATTTAGGAGAGCATGACAGCTCATCTGAAAAGTACCTGTAAATTAAAAGTAATTGGCAGTATTCACAAATGTTTTGCATGAGTGTGTTACAAAATTCATAAGTACTTTGTGGCTAGAAATCATTCTTATGCCCATATTTACAACATAAGAAGTTAAAAGAACATTGATGTGTGCTCAGGCAAGCTAATGCGTTTATTGTTCATATGATTTTGAGATGCATGTTTCCTTGCCATAGCTGTGATCAGGAACAGATGCTCGCTATGGAGAATACACAGAATTACAATGTGGAAGGCTTTTTCTGCAGAGGTGCCCCGTTGTGCTTGAGCTTATAGTGATCAGTCAGCAGGTTAACAAACATATGTAGTTTTAACAACCGTGGATGTGCCCTAAGTGGAGAGAGCATTTGTCTTGAGGATAAAAGAAGGAAATTATTTTACATAGTTTACATTACACTAAACCAACAAAGATTGTATGGAAAAAGTAAACTATGAAATTTAGAGGAGCAAAGGAATAAAGCAGCAGAAGTGTGAACAGATTGGTTATAAAAACAATATTGCCTAAGACTTGTGTTTGGGAAGCTGAAGAAAGACTTCGGGTTCTTATTTACTCCACTGATACTCTGACCTGTGAATCAAAACGAATGATGCCTGTGAAAACTGTTGTATTAGAAATATGCTCTGCATTTTCAGACATGATGGGGAAATAATTTTTGCTTTCCAATGATACACAATACTGTTTTCCCTATAGTTTTAAGAAGTTCTTCCTGGCATTTAAGCTGATACATACCAATGATGATTGTCTGTCCAGCATTCACATACCTGTGCCCGAGATGTTATCCTTCCTTGAAAACCATTAATGCTCTTTAGGTGTGAACTGAATATAGAATGAAAATATTTTTATCATCTAGAGCTTGCTGTGTATCACAACTTCTGGAAACTGAAATGAGAGAACTGAGTTACTTTAGCCAGTCCCTTGAAGAAATAGGTAGTGCCCTAGGCGTTTATAAAGCTGTCACCTGTAGAAAAGCCGCCCGGTGCTTGGAGCTCTGTTGACCTATGTAGGGTTTTAGTTATTAAATGCATTTCAGAGTGAGGCGTTCAGCTCTTGGCAGAGAGAGGTGGCTTAGTGGTTTCAGCCACATGTTTGAAAACTAGTTTTCGCGCTTAACCGAACCTCTTAATCTTCGTTCCTTCTTTTTACCCTGCTCAATGGTTTGTCAGGATGATTTAGTGTTTCAGAACGCTTTGGAGATTAGTGCTACGTGAAAAATTTTACACAAGTACTCCAGACAAATAACAAATACTTAACCTTTGTAAATTTAACATTCAAAATGTTTCAAAACATTCCCTGTTTTGAACTGGGAAGTGCTGCTATAAAGATTAAACCAATTGTATTTTGTCATCTAATGAAGTACCGCTTCCTCACTGATAGTCTTTTCAAAAACTTGTTTTACCTGGTCTCTTTTATTTCCAAAGGTTTGCCTGGAGAACTTCTGAATGGAAAGCTTGCCAAGTGTCTCTCCTCCTTGGCCAGCAGGACCCTCGCCATCACAAGCACGTAGGCCTTTGTGGAGGTGGCATACAAACCCGAGAGGTCTACTGCGTCCAAATCACCGTAGAAATGGGGAAGCACCGACTGAAGGAAGGTACGTACGTAGGGTCATTCTGAATTGTGTGGCCCAAGGAGATTTGAGTAAGAGAAACAGAGGAGGAAGAAAAAAGATAACATGCAGTCATTAGTAGACTTTGGCTAGCTAATGCCCTCATTGTACCCATGCTTACATGGGGAGGTGTTACTCAGCATCAGAGGGAGCAGGAGGGCATGGTCCTCAGGCTCGCGAGGAACTGGCAGGAGTCACAACCTTCCAGGGTGAACTAATGCCAGTTCTGTAGGTGTATTTGTATGGGAGGGTTTCAAAGGATGAAGGAGCTAAATTTTGCTTGGAGCTGAGTTTTCTTCCTCTCTCGTATATCAGGCAGCCCATTCCCGTGGTAGCTGAATCCATTTATCTCTGGTTTTAGTCCTGGTTTAGAGTATAAAAAAAGATGTCACACTACATTCCGGATATGGCTTTAGCCTCTGCTTCAGATTGATACACAATCTTTCTCGTGATTTGAAGTGGAAGGTAAAAATAATACCGTTGCAACTTCTGAGCAGACAGACGGTTTTTGGACTTTGCAAGTGAGTTATTTTTCTTTTAGAAGAATAATGAGTAGATACAGATGCATGATGAATAATTCATCTTAGGCTGTTTTATTTACTCTATGTAGTGCTCTTGCAGACTATGTTTTTGAGCAGAGATGTAAGATAATAAGAACACAATATCATATCTTAGATTTATTTACTTACAAAGGCAAAGCAAATGTTTTCTGGATGCCCAGTGTGTTCTAGCATCCCGCACGGACCCTGAGATTATAGAAAACCAGACCCGTTTTATTCCCTGTTCTGTTCATGCATAGTTGCTGCTTCACCTCTCCCAAACATCTGTCACTGCCTTGCTCTCCCAACACAAACCCCTCTCTGTTGTTCTGCACAAGTATGCGATGCACATGACTTTCAAAGTAAGAAAAGTGCTCTTGATGAGAGGTGTGTAACATTCCTTGACGGTCTTCATCCTTCTGACCACTTCTGTGGTCCATGCAGCTACTGTACAGCAAGCTGGTGAGCAGCAAGCTTTAACTGACTTCATTCATACTTCTTCATTCTTTTTCAGTATTCTGAATTACTCAAGAAGACTAGAGGAGTGCATCTGAAACCCTTACACCAACATAATTCGTATCAGCATTGGGGCTATATATCCAGTGTGTGATCACCTGCAGGTTTTCCCCTTGTTCAAAGTTCAGTTCAACTTAAAAATTGCAAGCTTTCCCCTCAAGAAAAAGAAAATACTGGGATACCTCTTCCTTGTTTTTACAGTTCTAACCCTTTTGTTTTTAAAAACAAAAAATTTTCATGTAGGCAGCTAAAAAAACCAAACGTGCAGAGCAGTTGTACAAGGTATAAACTATTACTGCCGTTCCAAGGCAGTAATGCAGATTTGCAGTAGTCCTTCGAAAGTGAGAACCTCATCTACTGTCAACATGGTCACATGCAAATAGAAAGAGGCAAAGCCTTCCCTGTTGTCCCTCCCTATCCAGTAATCAGTGTGTCTCATTTACTAGCTGATCAATTTTTGTTCTTTCAATAAATAAGGAATGACATCTTTTCTGGCCCCTTTTCTGGTGATCTGAACTGATAGAATACTTTTATTCATCGCTAGGGCATCTCATATTTTATTGTACCATTTTTTCAGTGATGGGAAGAAGATGAGTAAGTTAATCCTTCTATGTATAAGCAAATATAGAGTCTAACTGCTACCATCAAAAGTACAGTAATTTTTCTTTCTTCACCTCTTGAGTGTCCTTAAAGGGATCATTCAGGAATCAAACAAGCGAGTCTAATAGGATATTACCATCCATCACAGTTGTTATTCTTCTGGTTACTTCCAATGAGAATTTGGACCTAGGCCCAATGACATATGTGAAAGAAGATTTTGTCCCAGCAGCATTCTTGGATAAAATATGTTGAATCCTAGTTGGAGACAGGTACCATCTGTGATGTATTTATACATATCACTCAAAGCTCTTTTACCCCCCAAGGATATCTCTCCCATTTTTCATTTGCTTAGTCTTCCTATCTATTTCTTCTTTTATTAAAACATGTATATTTAGAAATGGAGCCCCTGTTTTCTTGAGTCCCTATGTATCAGTTATTTATAAGGTTAAGTCTGCTGAAATCTTTCTATATTTTGATTATAAAATTCCAACTTGAAGATACTGGAAATGGAAAACTTTCACTCAGGTATTGCTTTCAGAAATGCATTGATAAGATTTTGTATCTTTCTCTCCCAAGAGGTGACCTAACTAAGAAATCCCTGTCTTGATCCAAGTGAAGTTATATATTTTTTTAGGCCTTAAGGAGGAAGTCCATACTTTTAACATAGGTGATGAGTATTTGGAGGCAGAACGTCTTCCAATCTTTGAAGTCCTTTGTAATATTCTTGCATTCTGAGACTCTTACATCTAGACGAAGCTGGCAGGGAACACTTGGTAAATGTGTCAAGTGTTGTGTGATTCAGGTATCTGTGTTTCTGCATATGTAGGTAAGCCAATGTATAGGCACCTAAATTAAGAGATGTGCTATTTTTAATGTTAGCTATTCTGTCCAAGGAATCCACATCTCTATTCAGTTGTTAGGCTTTTGTTAATTTAGACTGAACTTTAACATAATTAGCTTTAAACAGATCCTTGTGTTTTTCCTTTAAGTATCTCATTGAATTTTAACACATTTAAATTTATAATGCTTAATTTTCACAGAGAGGTGGTCATCTAATACTTCAAGTTTATCATTATTCTTTTGATATCCAGAGATGGAAGCAGCAAATCTACATGTTTGAAATGATGTTGCTTTTAAGGAGAAAAATTTTGCACAAAAAGTAGCATAGAATGTGCAAGTATGGTACAGCCTATGGTACAGCTCCGATCTGCCCTTTCTGCTCTTCATCTCTGGATACTCCCTGATCCCTGTGCCTGGACGTCCCGTGTCTGGGACAAACTGTAGACACGGTGGTGGTTACCCTTCTTCATACCTCTTTTTTAATGTAAATCTGTTCACTCGTATGGAAGATCTTTTAAATAAAGCAGAAATGCAGATCCTCAACTTACTTTCAAAGCCAGACGCTGCTAACATGGGACACGTATATTTTCTTCTCTTTTGTAAGGGGGCTTTTCTGGATTGAGATAAGATTTTCGTGACTGTTGATTTTATAAAATGTTATCTGAAATGTGTTTTCCCACAATAAATTTTTCCCACAAATAAATTTCCCACAATAAATCTGGGCGAACATCACTAATTAACAATCCCCAGTGTACCAACAAAGACATTTGGTAGAAGTATGGAAGAATATTATGCAATAATCAGTTTATGAAATCTCTGTCCTTGTCTGGCAATACAACTCTCCTTTCAATCACAATAACTAAGTCCAATAATATGGGATTTAAAATTCCTCTTAGAGTCTGGGAATGGTGTCTGTGTTTATGTTCAGACAGTTAATAAACATATGAGGTACCTACATTTAATTTTCTTCCTCAGGAATTTTTTACCTTCTCTCCTGAAGGCCAGGGAGTATCCTTTTGTTTTCTAATTAAATTTTGCTTTTTGGATTTATCTAGAGACTATAACTCTTTATCAGTAGTCTGGGGGATGGCATCCTTTATAAAATTCTCCAGAAGCATCTCTTCTTTTCTCTGAGCTAGTTACCTACTGTCCCTAGTGACTGGGATTGCTGTTCTCCGTATTTTCTGTAGCTTTCTAACTAGGGATCTGCCTGCCCTGTCATTCTTTCATAAAATTTGTGCCTTATATATCTTGACGTTTTTTCTTTTTCACTTGTTTGAGTGAGATCCAATTTACCTCTCACTTTCAGAATTTTCTTATAATGTTTTTTGGAGCCTGTCTGCTTAAGTTTTAATTATAGGACTGAAAAGACCTTTGTGAAATGCTGTTCTTCCTTGAATCTTCTTTATTGTTTATCCAGCATAGTAAACTTGGCTAATAAAATGTATCTCTTATTACCATCTCACCAGCAAATCATTGCAGTTTCCTATCTTCTTAATCTTTGTTATTTTCCATCTGAAAATCCACATAGCTGTACAAGGTTCTAAAGTTTTGCTTACAATTTTTTTGCTTAATGAGTGTCTCCATCATATTTGTCTCCATATGTTTATTATTTGATCTTGGATTTCAATAGCACGTATGTGAGGTAGTTATGTCTTCATTATTCTTAGATACCTTTTAGTGTTACCCTGCAAAACTATTTCTTACAGAAGTCTTTATTACTTTTATACCCCTCTTTCCTTTGAGAGATATTCAGCCCTCACCTGTTAGTAGACATAATTTCTTGACTTACTTATTCCACTGTAGTTCACCAGCCTATACCCATTTCTGCTTTATTTTTAGGATGCAATTCCACCTGGCTCATCTTACATCAGATTTTTTTTATAAACTTGTGTGTCACCAGTTGTAGCAGCAAAAACTCCTTTAGTCTGTTTACAATTCAAGACTTAGTAAATACTCCAGTACCTTTTCAGGTCTAATGGTTACTTTCTGATCCATCCCTGTGTGTATTCCCTTATGTATTTTTGTCTTACAAGCAGCTTTACTGACAGAATCCCCAAATGGTCTGAAAGTGGAAGTGTTCTCCTGCACTTTCGTCTAAGTCCTACTTATACAAGCTGCAAAATGATAATTTTATGGCCTTTATCCTTTCTTGTTTTCCACAAAATATTGAGCTTTCTCCCTACTTCTGGTAGACAAAAATGTCTAATCCTTTCTTATCTGATGAGTGAACTTTTCAGGCTATTCTTAATTCCCATATGGGAGATGTTTTGGCACTGTATTTAATTTTCCAGAAATTAGTGCCTCTTTGGAGTTGCACAGAGATGAATTTGAGGACTCCTTTCGTTCATATCTTATATTATTCTATACTTAGTCTCATCCCTTTCCTTCTGCCCTTTTGTCTTTTTTAGCTCTAAAATATGCGGTTTTGCCTTCTTTGCTCTGTACGCTGTTTCCTAATGAGGGTGCCACGTTTTTTACCCTGCAAGTTCTTTGTTCTCCTCTGAATCATGATCTTCTAACACATGTCTTCTGGGGGATTCATGTTTCAAATTGGTACATGTGGCATCTGTTCAATAAACTATGGAAGCAGTTTCAGGAAGAGAAAAATACCAACTAAGAGTCCTATTTGAACGTGCCACCATCCCCTTGGGTGCTAGCTGTCTTGTGAGCCACCAGGTCTGACTCTTTAGAAACAGTAAGTTGGTTGTGCAGGTTGTTGTCTTTTATGGCTGTTACCATCCTGCATATTTATTGGGAAAAGTCTGCGTTGATGGAGATAAGCTGCCCGTAGGAGTTGGTGCAGGATATGCACTGTTGGATTGAATATGAACCCTGTGTGGGGTACGAGTCCTATATTAAATGCACACTGGGTTTTTTCAAATTTATGCTGGTGAAGCTGCAGGAATGAAAGGATTGATTTACTCTACGGAAATTAGAATTTAGGGACTTTGATGTTTAAATCCTGTTGTCCTTGTCTGGTTTATGAAATTGAAAAGGAATAGGTTAGAATATATTAGTAATGAGAAAACGTGACTAGGACTATAGGGGCGAGAGAACTGATGGTCAGCAGTGGTGTGAAAAAAGCTTTGTTCAGCTGGCTCGTGGTACAGCAGCAGGAGCATCCAGCCTGGGGCTTAGTTGACCTGAATCACAGAAACCATGTTCCCAGATGGAAGAACGCCCCCTAAGGATTCCTCTCATCCCAAACTAGTTATTTATCATTGGGATGACCGAACTGGCTTGAAAAGACAAGAAATACACATCTGAAGTGTAAAATATATTCAGGCAAGTCTGCATTAGATTTATATTGCTGGGATGCCGAGTTATTGATCTGTAAGCTCACCAAATGCTGAGCAGAATTTACGAGATACAACTCACATAATGGAAAAATAAATATGTAACAGCTGGCTTCTTCGGGGGAAACCCTTTAGAAGCAAGAGAGGAAATGATTTTACTCAGATCGTTGCGGTGCTTGACAGTAGTGTTTAAATGTGTATTTCAAAAATTTTAGTTTGAATCCATTAGAGAAAAAAACATTTTCCCTAATGTCTTTTAGAGGTGTAATATTTTCGGTTCTTTCTTGTCTAGAAACTAATTAAAGTAAAATGAAGAGAATAGTGTATAAAACGACTTTGACAGTGAAAGAAGTGTGCCTTCTAAAAAGTGCCTTATAAAGAATATGCCTTTTTTTGTCAACAAGCTACTTGATATGACCATGAAATATTTATCCCTTTATAAATACTTTTATTTATATAGCTGGCTTTGGTATACAGCAAATAATACGCTGCCTGATCAGTTCACATGAAATACTAGGTTTTAGTTCAGGGTTTTATCTTTGAAAGCTAAGTTTTTAATTGCATTTGTATTTTTGCCATTATTTCCTGCCACTGGAACTGGATTAATTTTATTCAAAACAGTGACTGTTTGTTCTGAGTAATTTTGTCCCGTTGTTGTTATGGGGACAGGGAGCTGCATTGTGTCCAAACAATAATGTGGAGTCAGATGAAAAAATAAAAGGATTTGTATGTGCAAGGCTACACCACAAACTGGGACACTGGGGAGAGATAACGAAGCCAATGGTGGCTGGGCTGGTACTGGAACAGGAGACATTCGAGATAAATCAAGCTCGTGAAGTTGGGCCAGCTCTGCACGGAGCAGCCCTGCTGCTTTCAGGATCCAAGCTGCCATGGCCATGCCGTGAGTGGACTAGCTTAGTGTGTCACTAGCTTAGCTTTGGGCCACCTGTACCACGTCCCAGTATCATGACATATCCATAGTGGTGCTTCTCTCATGGTACCAGGTCTCCTGCAGTGATGTGGCATTCACATAATAGATTTCTGTTCCTTGGTGCTTCTTCCTGTTGAATGAACGCTAAACCTAGCGATGGGCAAAGTTCATGCTCTTACAAGGCTTTCGTGAAGTATATCCCACCTTTGCGTTTTCTTCCCTGTTTTCCTTGTGGCTTCTCTCACCCTCTCCAGTGGTCTGTCCCAGTGATTTCCAGCATCTGGTGGCCTTTTCCGGATAACAGCCAAGGCTCAAACATGCTGGAGAATCCCTTTTTCCTTCCCATCATTGCCTTCACTGGCATCCCAGCATCCCTGTTGCCTGCACTTCTTTTCCTGGACGCTCTCAATGACTTCTCACCTCTGGCCTGCTCAGTTGTGGGACTGCTGGTGGGAAGCCCCTCGTTCACTCTGAATTTTTGCCAGATCTGCGGTTTCTGTCGATAATCTCTACAAATTCTGCTGTAGTGAAACAACACAATATCCCAGTTGGGATCAGGATCCCGTTGTACAGCAGAGGGTATGGACACAGGGAAACTTTTTATTCCATGGAGTGCTAATAGTCTGTGTCACTTTAATAAAATTGCGAGGATCTTTATTGTTCTGAAATACATTAAACCGTTGTTGCTCTTGGCAATCCGCTATTAACCTTCTTTCATGCTGTGATTAGCCTTCTATTCATACTTTGTTTCTTGTCTATTAAATAGATTTTAATTGAAAATAGGACTTCAACTTTGTGCCTTGTGGCTTCAAAACTAATTGATTCTTCTGAAAACCATAAAGGCACCCTTTCCATCAGGCATGGGGTACATTAGGCTCTTTAATGGAGGGATGCACTGGACTACGGTTGGCGCTGTTTCCAGGCTAGTTAAATTACATTCGCCACTTCTCCTTTGTCTAATCTTTTGTTTTTGCTATAAAAGCAAGTCTTTCAGGTTAGAGAAATTACTTACAAATGTTGTGCTGGTTTATCCCTATTATGTTATACACATGTAGGTGTTTTTGTAACACAACTCATTCCTTTGTGATTTTCTCAAGTATTGATCCAAGTGTCTTTGGTTTATAAGTCCTGGCAAAGGCAGTAAGAACTTTTACAAAGATATGCCATCCCTTTCCTGTACCCTGGCAATCATTAATTGGGCTTAGTTTTGCCAAAAGATGTGGTAAACATCTGGATTTATTGCCCTGAGAATTGAATATTAGCTAAAATATGGCTGCACCAGTATATAAGAGGCAGTCCTGATACCCTTTACTTGTATTCCAGATATGTTAGTGATACTTAGAAATGTCTCATTTAGGTGTTAATACCAGAAATACTTGTTTTTTCATTTTAAAAGGGAAATGAAGTTAAGGTCCAGGAAAAAAAGTGTTATTTAGGAGTTGAAAAACTAAATTTGAAAGGAATCACTGCAACCAAAATGCCGTCCTACACATTTCTCTCTCTGTCTGGCCATGAATGCTTTTTAACATAGTGTTGGTATGTATGTCTGCAAGTATGTGTCTGTATGACTATATTCACAGATAATTTATTTATTGGTTTAAAATTGCATTATGGAAATAATCATATCAGAGCTGATTTCCTCTTCCACTCTTCCTCCAAATCACTACCTCCGTAAAAATATATAGAGAAACAAGATACTTTAGAACCCAATTTATTATCTCCTGCTGGTAGCAATAACCTGAAAATAACAGCAAATAGTAAAATTTAAACTTGAGGCAGACACTGGTGCTGGGAACAGCTGTAGTTGCATTTATAAAGGATAGATCCAATATAACAGCTGTAGAAATGTGCAATGTTTCAGAGGCTCCCAGATTAGTACTTGATTGCTTTTTCAAGTTTGTTCTATAGATTGGGAAGAACACAGGATTTTAAAAGGTACGAACAAGCGTAATAAATAAGCTGCTACTTGAATCAGAGATATTGCTTCCCCCTCTCACTCTTCTCCTCCCTGGCTTCTGCCTTTCCCTTTCCCCCCAAAAAGTGGCTAATATTTTTCCAAGGAAAATAATTACACAAAAAGCACTTTTTCTATATGAATGTAGGAAAATGTCATTACAAAGTCGATTATTGAGCAAAATCAGAAGGCTGTCTGGCACATAAAGACAGTCCTAGCAGCTGAGTTCATTTATCATAGGCATAATGTGGGTTTTTTTCCCTGAACAGGGCATCCCCAGCCAAGCTATCCGTGCCTTTTTGGAGGGTGGCATATGTGAGAATTTTGGCATTTAAAAGATTCACAGAAAAAACCCCACCTTACAGTTAATTTAAAAAAAAAAAAAAAAAAAGGTATTTATTAGAGTATGAAAGCACAGCAATGGAAAAATCACATCAAGTTTTAATATAAAACTGATGGAAATCAACTGATGGAAATCAGAGTTGTCAATCTAATGGCTGAAGAAGGGATGAAACTCTTTTATGGAGGACCCCGCTGGTCCATCCAGTCACTCTGGCTATCATGCTGGAAAATGTGGCTCTTTATACACGCCTGGTTTTGGAAAAGGATGCTATTGTATATGCATTTATTAATGCAGCTTGTTTCTTTTTGTTCTTGTCTTATTCCTGAAGACTTTCACTGGAGGATTGTGGTCTGGCACAGACCTGGACTATATTTGGATATTTGATTAGAATAGTCTGTGTATTTTCTGATTTACATTTTACAGAATATATAGAATTACTTAACGAAGTGGGTAAACAAGCAGTCTTATTCTAGTGACAAGCAGGATGTTGGTCCTGGGAATGGAGCTCCCAATGCTAGAATTAAATGGGGCATCAGCCCGAGGGAGGAAGAGGAGCATGAAGGTGGCTGGCAGGGAGAGGAAGGCAGGGTTTTCCTCCAAAGTAGGAAGGAGTCTTCCATGAGTCTGGGATGGCTGGTAGGCTCAGCCTTTAACTTTTTGTAATCACTCTTTCTTGTTTTTCTTTTATCCAAACTCAATTTAAAACACCCTCGGCACCACTGGTGGTAGCTGGTTAGTTTCCAAGGCAGGAGAACCAACCTGCTTTATCTAGTGACTTCCACATTTAGATAGTTAAATAGCAATACAGAAACAATCTAAAAATCAGTGAGGGGGGAAGTGCCCTTGCTAACGCCGCCGCCTTGAATTAGAGCGGAGTAGGACTGGACTTTATTCCTCGGGTTGACCACATGCGCTCAAATTTATTTCCTTTCATTTCTTCAAGTGAACTCTCCAAAAATGATACAGTTTTGCAATGCTTGATGCTGAAAGGCAGGTTAAGCCATGCGTGAGACTTCTTGGTAAAATAAATACTCTTATCCTTAAAACTCTAATATTTATCTCATTCTGTCTGTCACTTCTCTTGCAAGGTCTTTAGAAATGGTCTGTTTATGTTAGCATTCAGGTGAATTGGATTTATGCTACCTTGTTGTAATCTCTAAATGAACATGTCAAAGACCTTACAGTGTCTCAGAAATCATCCAGAAAATGGTCTTTTTTACTAACATATTATCTTTCAGCTTAGAATTAAATCACATCTGTTTTTTAATCCTGTTATTCTGATGAGCTGGAATCATAAACACTGATATTGGTCTTAAATCTCAGCTTCAGGATGTGCAAATCAAAATTTATTGGGATTTTGAGCACCGAAGTCTCGTGTTTAAAAAATAAGTTGCGTTTTTCTTCAAATGATTCATTTTAAAGAAAATGGTAAAATCTCAGAAAAAGAAAAGATTACTCATATATTGGGCATATTTTTATAAATTCTTTTCAAGTCAATTCCATGCATGGAAGCAAAGAAAAATAGACATTAAACATAAAAATGAGGATAAAGCAAACTCAGTAGCTATAAAAATTAATGAAGTCTTGGTAATACCATGGCAGAGTAAACTCAAACAAGCCTTCGCCTTTTGAAAGACTGCTTTGATATTGATTTATCTAAAGAGACAGCCAAATTCAGCCCATAATGTAATTAAAATGCAATATCGTATAATGACTCACGAGGTAGATTTGAGAGTCTTTCCCTTTCTTCTCCTTCCTCCCACTGCCCCGAATAAAAAGATGAGAGAAGTTAATTGAAACTGGATATCTCTTATGATAAATGAAAATACAAAGAGAATCAGCTTTCCAAATTTATTGTCAGTATCAACAAAACTGCTACTTTGGCAGAGTTACTTTGACTTATCTCGTAGATGAAGAAGTTTGGAGATCCATGCCTGCCTTGGGTGCAGGCAATTCGAGTAAACGTCTCACCTCCCAGGCAGGAAAGACACTTTCTGCATATGTCTGTGTAGAAGAAACCGAGAGCTCTGCTCAATTTTGTTGAAAGTAGATGAAGATAATTCAAAGGTCTGGATCCTGCATCTGTAATCTAGAGGTGGCACTGCCCCTGAAGGGGACGGGTATGGGGAGATTCTCCCGCACTCAGGCTTTTGTCGCCTGCCTCTGCCTGCCTCTCCATTGCAGCGTGAGCTTTTTGGATTTCCTTCTTACACATCTTTCTCTTCAGTACGGTGTAAAGAGGTCTTCATGGCCGTAAATGCGGGGGATTAGATTCCAGTTTGTTGTTCCAGCATTGTAGAAAATCAGCACTGAATTTATTATTAAAGCACCCCTTTACCATTAAGCATAGTCTTAATCGGCCTGCTGAATATGGATGATTGAGATAAAACTTTACGTGCCCTACTGAACAGAGGATTAACTTTTTGCTCTGGGAGATAAGACCCTAAAAAAGTACTGGGTTTTGGTGCATTCAGGAAAGCTAAGGCCAGCAGTAAACTTAGGAGCTCTGTGTGTTGGTCAGGGCAAAGTTACATCCCTGCTTTTCTTTTTTCTTTTTTTTTTTTTTTTTCTCTTAGTTACTAGACCAGTTGATGGGAAGCTATGCCTGGGTCCTGCTCCCTCCGCCTCCCAGCTGTGTAACCTGGCGTGCCCGTCCGAGTGCGTGGTGTCTGCCTGGTCGGTCTGGGGCCCCTGCCTCCACGAGAACTGCCAGGACCCCCAGGGAAGAAGAGGTAATGGCTGCTCTTATATATCGCTTGCAGCAATGGGGGATCTAAAGCGAGTAATGGAATATTATGATAAGATTGCAAAAGCAGTGGTGTCAAATTCTACATTGGGAGCTTAATGTTTTTTTTTTTAAATTAATCTAACATAGGATGAAGCGCTTAGATGTGTGTACAGGAGTGGAATATGACCTTTAAAAGCTTTTTGCAGTTATTCTTGGGAGAAGAAAAAAAAAAAGATAATATTTTCACCCTGATTCAGATCCTTTTATCCTGCACTGAACTTGTAGAAAAGGAGGATTTCTTGGGTTAGCAGCTGCAAACCTCCATAGTGCCAGGCTGATCTTCCTCGGAAGTCCTGCTGCTTGGATTTGAGGGCAATGCTTGGGTGAGGTTGAAGGGCATCAGGACTGAGGTGTATCCCTGCCACCTTGGAGTTTAGGCTCACCCAAGAAATTGTTCTCTTTGTTCTGGGTTTGGTTTAAATTCCTGGAAGAAGAGTATGCAAATATAATTTAAACCCCCCTGGATCTTAATTGCGCAGCATACATGTTTGTTGCTGCAACACTTTGAGATTCATTGCAGAGCCTTTCCTTCATTCACAAAATAAGTTGAAAAGATAAGTGTTGGAGTTCATGTCAGGGAATGAATACTATTGTTTGGAAATTACACTTTTCTGAAAACAACATAAGTTTTTGAAGTGATTCGAGCCAGGCAGAATTTTTCAAATTTAAAAAAAAAAAAAAAAAGATAGTGTTATATAAATATAGTGTTATAAAGTATAAAGATTTGCAAAACCATTTCATTTTTAAATTGTTTTGAATGATTTCTTTTTGCTGGTTTGAGAATGGTGGAGGTTTGATCTGTTGTATTCTCTGGAATGTTTTATTTTTAATTTTCTTTTCTGTTTCATGGCCAAGGCATTTCCATGTGGCCCTCGCTAATGCTGTATATTTGCCCCTTGTCTGAGACTGTTGTAGGAAAGACCACAATTTTTTTTTTCTGCCTTTCTTAGAATTCTGTGTCATTTGCATAACAAAACATGCTGAAAGATACTTGTGATTAGTTCTGCATTTTACATAGCAACATGACTTTTGGTTTTATTCAGAAGGAGGTAGATTATGTAATCAATTCTTTCATTATTTCTGTAACCTTTTTCTTCCACTTTACATTTGAATCTTCCAATTTAATAGGATGTCATTTCAAAGAGATCTGATACGCATTATGTATCAGAAATCCTTACACCTTCATAAGGCAGAACACTAATTTCTTAGTAAACTGCTCTGCTGTATCTCAAAACAAGTCTTCTCGTTAGTGGATTCCCAGGCAGAATATAGATGTCCTTTATATCTTCAATTCTTTAACTGTGTCTCTCTTTTTATCTTAATGTTTTTATTGCATCAGTGGCAAATTCCTATATTTGGACATGTGTCTTTCTATCTAATGTTGATGAAAAGGAAAAAGAAATGTGAAAAATGTGGGTTACTGGAGTTCTTTATGCACTATTAGATTTTGCGTGCCTGGGCTGTGGGCACGTACAGCCAAGTGCTGTCCCAATCAATTCAGTTTGTAAGTGTTGTACTCTTGTTTGTCTTTATATCCCCCAATTCCAGATGCCCTATATAGTCCTCTTGCTACTAGATTATTGGTATAAATATTTTTTGCAGTTGTCCAATTAATTCAGTTCCTCTTTTTTCCAGGCTTTAGAATGAGACAAAGGCAAGTGATCGTAGATCCCGTAGGCACCCTGGCAGGTTGTCCACATTTAATTGAATCTATTCCTTGTGAAGACCCAGTATGTTATGAGTGGATCGTTTCAGAAGGAATATGTGTGACTCA
Organism: Fulmarus glacialis; assembly: GCF_000690835.1. Classification (NCBI taxonomy): domain Eukaryota; kingdom Metazoa; phylum Chordata; class Aves; order Procellariiformes; family Procellariidae; genus Fulmarus; species Fulmarus glacialis. The sequence goes on from NW_009204149.1 coordinate 22,157, forward strand.
CCATGGAAAATGTGGACCTGGAAACCGCATCCTGAAAGCTGAATGCAAGAACAGGAAAGGTACGTAATGGTATCGTCTTAAAAGCCCCATGGTTTTTCGTGCCTCCTTTTAAAATGGCATTCTGCTGCAGAGCAATTGCGATTATTTACAATAGCTGCTTACTGAATTTCTATGAAACTTTGTATTTTTGCATTGACCGTGATGCTCACAAAAGCCTAGTGTTGATATTATTGTGGATTTTGCTTAGAACCTTCTATTTCATTTTATCCTAAAGGAGATGGCTCACCAGTACAGGTCCTGTGTTGTCACTGCTGGCCTTATTGCAACAACAGTGGGATACCGATGGCCTGGTTCTCCCTAGAATCTTTTTTTTTGCGCATCTTATACCAAAGTAGGGCTGTCACTGAGGCCAGCAGCACTATGGGCATTCACAAAATTAATCTGGCCCCTCGCATTTCTTCTATCCTCAGTTTTTAGCGTGCGGTCTGAATGTTTATCTCATTACGATAACCTTCCAACAGTCATGAGAAGGGATGCTTGGTTGTGCTGCCAAAATTAATACAAGAATTAGATGCAAATGAAATGATTGTACTAAGGAATACTTTACTTGGCAACAGTAAAGAGACCTGCAGTGTATTCAGTTTAGAAGTTGTTGATAATGAATAAGTACATTTTTATATGATGTTTACAAACAACCCGGAAGAGCTTATTTCTCGTGCATGGTTTGAACCTCAGCCAAAAGTTTCATTTCTTGATAAGGTCAGTGTTGTCAGATCTTTAGATTCAATTACATGGAGCACGATTTTGCAGTCCTTAGTCACAGTGAGATTTTGCTATCATCTCAAAAGTGGCAAAATTGTGGAACTTTAGAGCCTGGTATTATATCTGAAATGGAGAATTCTTCTTTTACATGGTGCTGAGACAATCACAGGAAACCATTTCAAGTCGATAACAAGGGCGGTTAATTGGCAAGTGGTTAAAAATAGTGTATCATTTATGAGGCATTAGAATCTGACAGAATGAAATGATGGCTGCTTTGTCTGAAGAGCACAGATCCTCCTGAAATACATTGAAAATACATGTGCTTTTCTTGTAAGTTTGTGAAAATGGGGCAAAAAAAAAAATCTTCAACTGTTATAAAATGACATAGCCAGAATATAATGGAGAGCAAAGAGCTGTCTCTGAATTTTGTCTGAGTGGTCTCTTCCAACGTGTGATCATAACTGTAGGTCCAGTCCTGCAGTGATGTGTGCAGATGGAGTCTTGTATTGCTAAGGAGCACCATGTACTTCACGCTGTTAAAACGGTGCCAACATCCATTTTTATGCTCCAACTTGCAACTCGGAAGGAAAGCATATAACATGGCAGATGCTCATGGATCTCTGATCAAACTGTACTCTGTGGCTGTGATCCTTAGCCATGCCTCTGAAGTGTCTCTTCTTCACTTAATTGTTCAACAAGATATTGGAAGTTTCACAGTACCCTTTTTCACTTCAATTACTCTGTGCATGTTCTAGTTGCCAAAAAAAAAAAAAAAAAAAGTTGGGACATTCTTCCCGCCCTGCCACCCTGAGGCAAACATTGTCACTAGATATGATTGTTGTCCAGTTCTAATTGAGAACGTTTCACAAGGAAGTATCCAGACCACTAGGCAGATTAGAAGCACTGGTTAATACTAGTTTTAAACTTTTCTGAATTTTTGATCCAGTAGGATAGGACTGCTGGAGTCCAAAAAGTCAATTTGTTTCTTCTTCTGTCAATCCAGTAATATTAGTTGCTTTGTTTATAACCTTTTTTCCTTCTGTAATGTTCTCTTTACTAGATTCCCATTGCAATAAGTGGTGTATTTTCTTGGATAAAAGCTGGAGTAAACGGCAGAGTTGCATAAAGTGTTTTGCCTGGAATAGTTGGTCATTTGGTAGTGGGAAGCCAGTAGGGAGTCATGTGAAACTGTGAGTCATATCAATTACAGATAAAATAGCATAAGGCTTATACTAATGCATAGCATTACACAGTTCAAAATTCTGTGCAAGTAACTGCTCTGCTGAAAGCATTTAGGGTAGCTGTATTATGTGCTGGTATTTTCATTTACTTAAGCATTTTTTGTAGAATTCAGCTCCATATCCTAAAATCCAGTCTTTTATCCAGTCATTCTGTCCTCCGTGCCTGGCATTGTTGCTCAGTATTCCCACTGAATGCCTAAAAGAATAAAAAAATACATTTTTTTGGACCCCGTTAAGTGACAAAATATATCGTCATGTTAACAACAATTCATTTGGGCCTGGAGTACGTTGATTAGGGTACTTTGGGTCTTCTGTGTATCCCTGCCTGCAAGACGTCTTCACTGCCATATAAATGCCAGACTTTTTGGCATGATGCTCTCCTCTTCTTGCTGCAGTGTGTTAGTTCACTTCTCTTTAGAAGTTAGAAGTAGCTGATCCGTCAGTCCTGTTTGTGTCAGCCATACTGCAGAAGAGCTGGGCATCACGGCTTCTTGCCCTTGCCCATCTCCTCCTCGCCCTCCATCCACAGCGTGGCTGAACCCGTGCCCTTCGCTAGCCCGTGCTCTGCTGTGTAACGCTGGGCTGTTGCATACTGCTCTCCACGGCTCAGAGACCTGAGGCCTTTTTCATGAGAAGTCTGGTTTTTTCCATGCCAAAAATGAGCTGTAATTACATTGACTGCAGCGGACGGGAACTGGCTATGTTTTTCAGTCCTCTCTCCCATGGCAGAGGACTTTGCTGCTGCCGGCAAAGCCTGTGGGATCCCGTTGGCCTAAACTTCCCTCCAGCAAGGGAGGTGCATCTTTGTCTCTGATATATGTTGATAGCGAATGAAGTTAACAAGGCGTTAGCCCTTCTCTGTCCCTCCTCTGGTCACCCCAGTGTCTTTCTCCCATGCCACGGCTCTTGCGCGCTCGTGGTGCCAGCCCATACTGTGAGAGAGGGTTGGGAGGAACCTGTCCGGGAGGTGAGCAGGGAGCAGTGCCTAACCAACCTCTTTATCCAACTGAACCCTCACCTTCGGAGCCCCTTGTAGTGTCCTTTCTTTCCATTTTAAAAAGCCATCCTTCCTGGTGAGAAGATTTTGTGGTACTGGCCCAGGTAACAAGCTTGAGCTGGAGCTTGAACAGGTGAGGAGCGAGGCACGCATGGGTCTAACTCTGGTTTGCAGGGTTTCTCTGAAGACTTCCTTGCCAAAGCAATGTCTCTTTGTAAGGGCTTGTATGAATTTCAGTGATGTAGCACTCTTCCACTCGGTCTAGAGGTACAGAAATGACTTTTTGTTTCTCAAATAGGTTAATGTAGGGGGTCCATCATGAAGTGGCCCCCATAGGGCACACACTGTGTACAGCATTTTTTCATGGAGTAGCTGGAGTCTGTAATTTGTGATTTGCAGCAGTGAGCATAGATGAGGAGGACTGTAATCATCTCATTACTTTGTCATTGTTAGGTGTCTGTCTGTTCCCACCTAGTAGTGTCTCCAATCTCTGTTAATAAGTTATCGAACATGCACATGATGGTTGTGAGAAACGCCTAGTGTCTGGTCCATATCCCTCAAGTGCGCCTCTTCTGTAGCATCAGAAGACAGTATGTAATAAATCAAATGAATTTAAATAATGTGTAGAAATGCAATGAAGTAATGCATAGAATGGGAAAAGATCTATATTGCATGCTTCTTCCAAACAAAATTTTTCAGCAAAGTGTTTTTTATTTAGCTAGTGAAGGACAACGGATACTTTTGGGGAAGTCTGTGAAGCCAAAAGAGTAGTACAGAAAAATGGATGATGATACTAAAAATTGGATTGTGTAAGTGTATCATTGGGTACATGGATCTATAATTCACATCAAGGAATTTATCTGAAAACTCTTTTTTTATATTCACAGAGAACCCAAGAATTATTTGTGATTTTTCTCAGAGTTGTTGTTTTAGGTTGTTCAACAAGGAATTGAATAATCTCCTGTTTGTAATGTATTCTTGATCAAACAGTTGCAAGTATTTGACATTTGAATTTGGGCAGTCTTGATTAGAACCGACAAACATTACTGTGCATTGACCAGATGAAAATAACTCTCTGAGAACTTTCCAGTTCACTTCTCTCCTTAAATGTTGCTGCTCAGTAGATACGAAACCATGAACACGGTCGAAACTTTCTCATTTGAAAATGCAGTTGGGCAGGAGCCAAATTGTATTGCGTTTCATTTTTTGAAGACAATGACCAAAATCATCTTTTGGGTACTCTGCTTCTTATGTCTTTGTGATAGGTTACAAGCACTTTGAGTATGGTGAGACAGAGGGAATTCAATGTTGTAGCAGTGTGCAGAAAACTGCAGATAACATTAGACAGCAGGACTTGGCTCAGGGTCAGCAGGTGAAAGTTCAGTCCAAACAGGGGTTGGTGCGCCTTCATAGTAGTTTCCCAGTCTTTTGATTTAGATGCTAAGAATTCTGGATTTAACTGGATTTTACATATAAATGTTGTTGGTTTCAGTCTGATGTAGGAATTTGGGAACCCTTTTTATTGTTATATTCCATATCTATTTTAATATAGATATGTATTAATAATAGAAAAATAGATTCAAACACGGCAAATGTTGAACCAAACTCTGGTTTTTAGAAATGCACGTTACAGCTTGTGAACAGAGCAGTTATTATGGTGAAGAGTACAACCTAAGAACATATGTAAAAGGAACTACAACAATAAATTCATGAAATAACAAGTACGGCTCATAAAAGTAACAATTCATTTTTCAAGCATTTTATAAATGTTTCTGACAATACTGTAAACTAAATCTCACCTATTAGCAATGCTCTTGAATAGACCGTAAAATGTTGTTATTCAGAATCATACCCACAAGTCATCAATCTATTTTGTTGTAATTCCCATGTCATCATTTATTAATTTGCTTCTGCTTGTTCTGATTCCTACCAGAACTATTAGTAACAAAGACGCGATGGTCTCTGTATAGTGAACAGCATGGTGTCTAAATAATAAAAAATATGAAATAATTTATACCCAAAGGCTTCATTGTTTTAATCAGAAATTATCAGGTTTGGCAACAAGGTTTAATGCAAAAGTAATGTGCTTTTGCTGGATTCAGGTGGTTTTACTCTACTCCTAGTTAACAAATCTAATCACAGCTCAACAGCTGCTGAGTATTTGCCTTTCTGTACTGTCAGCTTGGCTATCAGGGTTTCTTTGCTTTGTGGGAATCAAAATTGGGGGGTTGTCTTCCTTTTTGAGGACAGTATTTATAACAGTGCCAAATAATCTATCGGTTCCTTATTCATGCACTGTTCACACAGCAATAGGGAGATGCAGGTGCCGAACCCAGAGGAGCAGAGTCCAGAGATGCCCAGAACATTGCTGTCGCTTTTCTCCTGTAGCACCCAAATGACTCTTCCTGGGAGCTGTCACAAAGCCACCTTCTGCAGCATCTTCTGCCTCACCTAGGTGTTCCCAGGCACTTTGGAGGTTTCTGTGCACCCTTCCCAGCCGTACCTGATAAATGAATAATATCTGGCAGGTCCTGGGACTCCCGGCTGTAAGGGGTGAACCACCCTGCTACAGACAATCTGCCAAGATGGTAGCTTGGGAAGAAAACATGCTGCAATCCTACTGTCATAGCTTTATGGTGGCAAGATGTTTTCTTTAAGAATTCTCAGAGGAATAAGCTGCCGGCTTCAAGCTGCAAAAGTTATCCGAGCCGGGGGGCAGCCCCCACCGCCTGCGCCCAGGCTCGCTCAGCCTCCGCACGGCCGGACACGGGGCTGCAGGGGCGGCAGCAAAGAGCAGTCAGCAACATAAGTTGTGGTGGAGTAAGAAATCAATCGTCCTCATTTCAGCAGCGTTACGCCGGATGATTAAACCTATTTTTTTTCGTTTTCCTTTTTCCTTTTTTTCCTGGTACTAACATTAAACACCGCC
>NW_009204150.1:0-1843 GCF_000690835.1 Fulmarus glacialis
CAGCCCGGGCAGGCCCTGGCCTTGTCGGCCAGGACACTGCTGCCCTTGCCCCGAGTCACCCATCCCGCAAACCCTGCCGGACCCCCGCTCCCAGTGCAGAGACCCTCGCCCCGCTGGGACACCCGTCCTGCAGCACTGCCGAGGGAGGGGCGGCCTCCGGCTGGCCCCGGGTGTCGGTCGGGGGAGAGCAAGCTTTCACAGAGCCTGCAGAACGAGAGCGCTTCCCCTCTTTGTTTTCAAAATCTACTGTAAATACGTGTTTACCCTTATCGATGGCGGCGGAAAAACCTGAAAGCCGATCCAGGAGCGTAAACCCCAGTCAATTTGGCTGCGTTGAATTACGCCGTCTGGCTGGCTGGAATACAGAAGAGAAATAAAGCATAAAGCCACATGCAAACCAGGCTTTAAAATGTATTTGCTCTTTCTAATCAAAGTCTGTAATCTGCAAGCCCGCAGGATTCACTGCAGCACGGATCCTCAGCCGCTTCGGACTGCCGTCCGTGTGTCCATGCCGCAGATCCTGACCTGCCTGCCCTTGCCTGCAAACACCTCTGCGTGCGAACACGTACCCTCCACCCTCACACGCCTGTAAAGCGAAATAAACGTGTAAGCGTGTGCGAGGCTGAGGCCAGAGGACGGGTTTGGGGGGCTGAAGTTTGAGGCTTTTGGTTTGGAGCATCGGCCCAGGTTCTCTACAGACACATAGCTGCACGGGCACCGCGAAAACACATGGGGGGCAAGGTGTGTGCACAGGTTGGACACCTTCTCCATTTTACTTTTTGAAAGAGCCCCAAACCAGCACTCTTAAATCTAGCTACTGTAGAAGACACCTTTATTTTTACAACACTTCCTTATTTGGCTTCTTATTGTTGCTGCTTTCAATGGTATTTAAAATTGTTGTATAGCATCCAGAGCCATTAGGGGATGCTTTATAAATACAATTAATTATCATTATTATTATTATTACAGCTTTACAATCTCTCTTTTCTTTTGCCAAGACCTGCTCCCTAGAGGTGGTTCAAAGCAAAAGGAGTTTTGTCTTGTTTTTATTTGTCCTGCCTTATCTGCCTTAATTAAGTATTTGGGCTCTTCAGGGCAGGGAAGCTGTTTTTTAAGTCTGCAGCCCTGAACTCGACCAACCCTTGTGGCAATATAAATATTCTGTTGTAAAAATAATATTTATGACTGCAGTTAATTTGTCTGGCTCCATTTTTAGTGAACAAAGCAGAAGTAAGATGCTCTGAAATACAGAACAAGTAAAAAGCATTTCTCTCTCTTCAAGAACAATAAAATAAAATGAGGAAACAGCCGTTCTTACCCAACAACATCACAACGTGAGGTGAGACTAAACTGAGGTTAAACCATGCGAACACTTGCCGGGCTCCCCTTGTGGGTGGATGGCTGCCCATGTGCGGGCTCCGCAGCAGAATCACGGACGCAGGATGCCCACTGGAGAACCAACCTGAAACATTGGAATTAAGGCGGCAGGACAGCATCGCGGGGCTTTTAATAAGCAGTTTCTTGTCTATACAGAGACAGTGCCGATCTGCATTTCCCTAACTCTTATTCATTTTTTCTGTTTTTTACACTGCATCCCCTTTGACTAGTATATGCTGTATTTTTCACTGAAGTATTCAGCAAACATTTTGCCGAAGTGTTTGGCAAATATTTGCCAAATATTTGCGTTTGCCTGGGTTTGCTTCCCCCACAACCAGGGTCTTGTCGGCAAGAAAAAAAAAACCAAACCCAAAAATACCGAGGAGACGCGGCAGGGTGAAAGCGCTGAGCCCGAGGGTGCAGCCAGGCGGAGAGAAGAACGGCTGCCGGTGGGGTCCGCTCTCCC
>NW_009204151.1:0-12981 GCF_000690835.1 Fulmarus glacialis
CAGGCGTTGGGCTGGCGTCTCCTCACTCCTGTCCTACGCGTATAAGGTGCGTGCGGCAGAAATGAGTGCCGTTATTTAGGCGTGGGAGGCTCCTGCTGCAAGTACTTGCAGGGTTAGGAACAGGATACATGCATTGCTCCCCCCGCCCCCCACCCCCACCCGTGTGTTATAATCAACCCTCGTGCGCGTTTTCTGGATCTGAGGGTTCCGCTTGTGTACTTAGACCGTTCGTTAGTCACGGTGATGGAAGAACAAGCAGAAGACCTTGAGCTTGCATGTTCTCCTGTGGGCTTTGGACAGGTGTTACTTAATAAGCTTGAAGGAAGGGGAAAACAGATGGCTTTGCACACCGGGCTGGAAAGGTGTTGGCTCCTCAGTGCGCGTTCAGTTGCCACAAGGCAGTAAGGAGCGTACGGTCAGCTTCTTTAAAAGTTTCTGAATCGGAAGTTATTATTTCAAAATATGCTTCCAGATGTGTAATGTTTTAGGAAGATCGGAACTTGTCCCGTAAGGAGACTTTTCTCCCCTCTTTAATCCTGTGCTTAATTAAGCTTGTGGAAATTAAGATTTTAGTCTCCTGTGCGAGAACAAGTGACTTCGTGAGGGGAGGATGAGGGATGGATTGAAAACCAGTAAATGATTTACAGAATGATGGTTCCTCTTGCACTTTGTGCCTTGAATTTAGATTTTCTGGCAAAATCTTTGGTACATTTAGAGATCATGACTGAATGCCCATATTGTGACTCCACAGTTAGTCACATTCAGTCCATTTTTACAATATTCACCCTGGTAATAAAAAGCAGGGCAAGGGGAATTCACGGTTCTGGATTAAGGGTGTTTCTGTCCAATCTAGGCCCCTGCCGGCTGTAGGGATGGGTACGTGTTTTCTGTTACAAAGCTTCAGGCCTTTTAGGGTTGGCAGTATTTATTTTAGCAAGTTTAAGCCAAGATAAACACCTGCTATTATAGGTACAGCCAGGGTGTTAACTGGTTCTGGCAAAGTCCGATACTGCTTATTGTACAACAAAAATATTACATAAAGTCATAAACTACCCATTATTTTCTCCTATATATGCAGCTGATGAATCAGACCTGGCTAGCTCAACGAGTGGTCTTGGTGCTGTTATTTCTTCCAGGCAGTGAAATTTCAAAAAGGCTGGATGACTGTCTGTCAGGTCTTGGGAATTTGCATTAATCCCCTTTCAGTGATTCTATGGGAACACCGGTGCTAGTTTGAACACACAAAATGCCATTTTTTTTTTTATCGGTTTATAGTGCATGCTATGAACTGTCATAGCAATGGCTTAGACCTTGTTTGCATGGAAGAAAATCAGTGCAAGTCTTCTGGTATAACTGAATTATTCCAAAATACATGGATGCTATTCTGGAGTAGATTGCAAAGGGATCTGTTCCAAAGCAGTCTAGTCTGCGACAGCATTCCTTGTCAGGTTTTATGGAGATAAGGTCTTGAATTTGATTTCACAATTCGTCTGTGTGTCCTGCAGGAAGCTATTGCATATCACATTTGCTGAAAGATGTTGTGTCTGTCAGAAAGCAAAATTCAGGTTATTTGATGCCCTGCCCATTTTATGCTGAAGAACAGACCCGGAGTCATGCTTTGTAAAACTGACATCTGAGGGTACTCCAGATGCTTACCCTTGCAGCACCTGAAGCTGCTCTGGATTGTATGGCTATAATGCTTGCTGATTTCCTCAGTCAGTTGTGCATATGTACCTGTTGATAAGATTGGGTTTACAGATCCATAAATCCTGCTTTTTCATCCAGGCTCTGCACCATTTGGCTTGAAAAGCTTCCTGGGATGCATAGGTGTGGTTGCAGAGCAGGATTTGTCACAGTGCTGAAAGCAGTGAATAAAGACTTGCGAACAGTAATCCACGCAGGCTCTGCAGAGGTGTTAGTGCCCAATAACTCGCTGACAATAACCATATAGCAAAATCTCTCTGGTCCCTGCGCGTCACTGGAGGGCTTTGCATGTCAGCTGCATGCACACGCATTTCCTTGCCAAAATCATACTCAGAAGCCATCCTCATAAGAAACGAGAAATTCACTCTTGACAACGTGGGTCTGGGACCATTATGTGATCTCCAGTTTGCTTTCTGAATTTTTTTAACTTCAAACACTCTGTGTTTGAAGAACACATCTTGAATGCCAGTCTCTTATTTTAAACCACCATTTTTATTATGCAATCTTTCCATTCCTGTTGCTCATTTCACTGCAGTATTTGAGTATCTCCTAAGCACTCTTGGGTTTATTATGGTTTTTTGCTCAATAAGAAAATGACATCCAAATTTCGGATCTTGGTTTACTCATTATTATTTAGCTTTCTGAAAGCAAATGTAGGGCAATTAAACCTTTGTGCTGAAATTATGAAGTTCAGATCTGGGGTTCTTTCCAAAAGCCAGTAGTGTTTCTCTCATTTTCTCACTTGGCTGAACAAGAATTATTTTAAATGAACCATACGATAGATGTCCTCTTTTTTTTTTGTTGTTTTTGTCTTTTAGGTTATTAAATGCAAGGCTGCTGTTGCCTGGGAGGCAGGTAAACCTCTCTCTCTTGAGGAAGTGGAGGTTGCTCCACCAAAAGCTCATGAAGTTCGTATCAAGGTAATTAAATCAATCGTTAGCTGTATGCATTGTATTTTGGGAGACTACGTATTAAAGCTGAACAGTTTGTTTACCAATGGAAGAAATGTTGAATCGATAGCATTCGTTCATTAGTATTTCAGCTGGCTTTGCAAAGAAGAAAATTACGGTATTTAGATCTTCTGTTTATGAAAAACACTTTTAATTTCTACTGGTCTCGCTTCACAGTCTGGTCTAAAAATCATGTCTAGTCTTGGGGATCAATTCCAGTTGTTACAGACTAAGCTCCCATAAAACATCTGAGCTAGAACACCTTTGATATTGTTTGAAGGACAGCAGCTTGTGACCCGTTGCAGCTGTGTAACATGCTGGATTTTACTTCAGTCAGGCCAGAAGTTACTGTCTGAGCTGTGGTTGGTCTCTTGGATTCCCCACACCAAAGTTTCTGACTTGATCAGGACTTTCCAGTAGCCCTATCTACCAAAAAGTATATCTTAAGGTGAAATTTATCTTTGTGGAAAGGGTCTCTGCATGGTGCTTAAGACTTAAACTGGATTTATGCAGTACTGAGAGTTCTGTGTGGTCTCTCTGGTCATTTTACCTTTGAGAGACTAACTTATTTCAAATCTGAGATGCCAACCTACTTTGAGACGACTTGGAGTACTGATTTCTAGCTTTAGAAAACGAGATGTCATCTTCTACCCGTTTCAACATCAGAATTTAGTTGATGGAAATGAGGAAAGATGTACTATCATGACTTTACTTTTTCAAAGTAAGAAAAAGTGCCTTGCCTTGGCACTCCTGTGCCTTGCCAGGAGTGAAAATATGTTGGCCATATCACAGACGCTGCCAAGATTGGCAAATTTGTCCCGGCAGTTGTTCTGAATTTCTGACCAAAGAGAAATATTTAGATCTGTTCTTCAAGATGCTTCAGATTATATATTTCTTCACAGATAGTTGCCACTGCTGTCTGTCACACTGATGCCTATACTCTGAGTGGTGCTGATCCCGAAGGATGTTTCCCTGTGATCTTGGGTCATGAAGGAGCAGGAATTGTAGAGAGTGTTGGGGAAGGAGTAACAAAAGTAAAGCCGGGTAAGAAAATATCTTACAAGTTTTCTGCCTTCCTTAGAAGTGTTACTTTACTACAAGGTCAACTGTCAAACTGGACCACTGAAATGCTATATTGCAGGAGTTAATATAATGTCTTATTCTAGGTTGTATGCCTGTGTAGATTTCTTTTGTCTGTGAGATACAACGCTAATGTATTCAATGTGCTCTTGGTTTAATGCTTGAAAGAGCCCAGCATACGTATTTCTTACTTGAAATTGGATCAATCTAGTTAGAAGAGGTTTTTTTTTCAAACGATAGCTGTTACCTGTTGGTTTAATTAAAGGGCTTAAAAATGTTTAATCTTGTTGTTCACTTTCGGTTTGGGGTTGTTTTGTTTTACAGTAACATTCCTGTTTGTTCTGGAATGATGAACTTCTGATCGCCTGTCTCCTCAGACATGAGAAAAGTGTTTTATCTAGTGCACTCTATAAACAATGCTACTCTATGCTGTAAACGGTTTTTAATACACAAAGAAGGTTTTAAGTGAACACAAGCTCACATAAAAGCCATGAAAATTGAGTAACTTCAGTTTTTTCCTAATGCCTTGCTTGACTTGATAACTAGCCACAGAATATTTTTTATTTTTTCTTAGGGGACACTGTTATCCCTCTATACATCCCCCAGTGTGGAGAGTGCAAGTTCTGTAAGAATCCTAAAACAAATCTGTGCCAGAAGATAAGGTCTGTATGCTTTTTATTTTAACACACATTCTAGTATTTTTTCAATGTATACCTGTTCTAGTTATCAAAAGTAATTGAGAGGAGTCATCGTTGATGCATCGTTTAATGACTTGGAAAGTATGTGTTTTACGGAGTCAGTTATACATTACTTTCCATTCTTCCTTAAAATTTCTTTTCTTTTTTGGCCTTAAATAAATCTGTTTCTCTGTTTCCGTGTATGTGAAGGTGTAAACTGCTAGCTTGTGTCCACAGCTTTGAAAACATAACTCCATATTTAATCCATACTTAAGAGAAGCACTTCAGGGAATTTAGCTCTTGGGAGTCAACACCGAAGCTGTCAAGTGGTACAGAATTATACAGAAAACTCTTTTTTCCTTAACGCCTGCTTCCCAGCTAAATTTCCAGCTCCCATTCTGAAAAACAGTCTTCCAAACCCAAACAAAAACCCCAGTGACATAATTGACAAGTGCTATTCAAGGGAAGTGTACTGAAGGAGGTGAAGACGGGGGTGTGGTACCATGGCACAAGCAGTTAGCATTGGTAGCTAACAAGATCAACACGTTGATAAACTCCATTTCTTTCAGTGCTTCTGTGGAGGAATTAACAGCATGAAGTTTTAGAAGTTTAGCATCTAATTTCTGTGAACTCCTGGGTTTATTGGAATGACTAAAAAAATAACGGTGCAAGTATGCAACCGCATCTCTGTGCTGCTTAACAGATACTGTCTGGTGAGAATATTTACTGCTTAAGACTCTGACTGTACTTTCCTGCTTTGCCTTAAGAATTACTCAAGGGAAAGGACTCATGCCTGATGGTACCAGCAGATTCACCTGCAAAGGAAAGCAGATTTACCACTTCATGGGGACAAGCACCTTCTCCGAGTATACTGTGGTGGCTGATATCTCACTAGCCAAGATAGATGCTGCAGCACCTCTCGATAAAGTGTGCCTGCTGGGTTGTGGCATCTCTACTGGCTATGGGGCTGCTGTTAACACTGCTAAGGTAAAGGCTGTGGTTGCTTCCGGCTTTTCTCTGTAACTGTATCTGAGCCAAAGTACACAGATAGCTTAGGGACTAGATTAGGACTGTAAACATGATGTACCAAATTTATGTTTCTTCTTCAAGTGATGAAGTTTAGCTAAGAATTTCTAACTTCTCCATAAAGGCCAGATCAGGTTAGAAGAACTGGATGCCCTCTAGAGGAAATCCAGGTAGAAGATTCTGCATCCCTTTTGATACCAGCTATATATAAATTACTTTTCCAATTCATCTTGCTGCAAGTCATTCTGATAGTTTGAAGCTCAGGGTGAGACAGAGCTGGTAGGTGAGTGTGCACGAGTCTAGGCAGGTTATGGGAGTCAAGTCTTTAGGCAAAAAGAAAAGCTTAGTACCTAAAGAGCTTTTGGATGAAATTTCTGTATAGTTTCCCTTATCTAAGTGATAATGTCTTGTAGCCATATATATTTGCTTCCATGTTTCCTTCATTACAGACGACTTAACCTGTGTTTCCCACTCATGTGGAAGGATGAATTTTCTCTGTGTTGCTTATGGCTCTTTTTTTACTCCTAGGTGGAACCTGGCTCTACGTGTGCTGTCTTTGGTTTAGGAGGAGTTGGGCTGGCAGTTATTATGGGCTGTAAAGTAGCAGGAGCATCCCGGATCATTGGCATCGACCTTAACAAAGATAAGTATGCCAAAGCCAAAGAGTTTGGAGCTACTGAGTGCATTAGCCCTCAAGACTTCAAGAAGCCCATACAGGAGGTGCTGGCTGAGATGACCGATGGTGGTGTAGACTACTCATTTGAGTGCATTGGTAATGTTGGAGTCATGGTGAGTGTTTGCGTAACAGTCGTATGTAGCGGGAGGGGATAGCTAGCTGCCACTTGGTTGTTTAGCTAAATAGCAAAATGAGCCTCTTTCTTGTTACAGAAAACATGCCATACTAATTTATTTATTTTTTTTTAAATAGTAGTAACTGCTATGACTAAAAAGGCCAATTTACATCCAATCCTAATTATGTAATGAAAGCAGATGCTACTTCTTAGGTTGAAAATGGCACTTACAATTTACAAACTCTTTTCCTTAATGGGAGTTCATTGAAATCCTGAGTTTTCATATTGACAGTTGAAAAATTAACAAAACCCACATAAAATATATTGTACAATGAACAGTAAAATCTCAAGGACTGCTCAGTATTTCCCCAGTTCCTCAAATAATGAATTTAACCTTTGGAAATGCAAAAGTATTACTGAATATAAGGCTAGGTTTTCAGGAATTACAACAGCATTCCTAACTGTCAGTAACATGGTCTACGTTGTCTCTGATTATAGTTTATCCCAGCTCCCAGTGGGAGTTCAGAGTGACTTCTCTGGAAGCCAGATGGGATATAAAAAGAGCAAAGCGAATCTTTAACAGTATAAGGAGTCTGAACCAATGGAAAATTTAATGTAATTTTCAGTGTATTTATTGTTCCTGAAATACTAATGTGGTGATTCATTAACTGGAGGAAAGGAAGTGCAACCTGTGCCAGTCTAGGCAGCATAAACGTTAGTAATAAACGCTCTGCTTTGTCCTATCCATCTGTGAAGAGGGCTGCTTTGGAAGCCTGCCACAAAGGCTGGGGAGTCAGTGTGATAGTTGGAGTAGCTGCTGCTGGTCAGGAGATCTCCACACGGCCATTCCAACTAGTAACTGGGCGGACATGGAAAGGGACTGCGTTTGGAGGTAAGTCTCTTTTGGTATGGGGATAAAAATAATTTACTATGGGTTAAAGCTGGGAAGAACACACTGCCTTGCTTTTGCTTGTGCAAGAAATGTACTACTGACAGGCTATTCATAAATGCTGTGTTGACTTTTAAGATAAAGACTCTTAACAGGCTACAAATAAACACATTGGTATGATACCTCACATATTTTGAAGAGAGAATATAACTATATGCTATTCATACACTATACTATATACTAAAGGAGTGGTATAGAGGGATTGCTTTATCACCAAGGGAAGGTTTGGTTCAGTTCGGTCCAGTGAAAGGACCTAGTCTTTGGGGAGATGGGAACTCACATAAATGTGTTTGTGTTGCTTAATCACTAAGCAAATTGTGAGGTTAACATGAGAATGTGCTATAAAGAACTTTAAAATAAAAAGCAACAAGTGCTTGATACACATTTTCTGCTGTCAGACCAAAACCACATTGAGACTTTTACAGCTGCCGATCACTTGGGGCTTCAGTAATTGCTGAAGTTCATGGAGGTATCCAAACTTTATGTATTATGACACTGCCCTTTTCCAAGTAATAAAAAACTTAGTTGGGTCATAAAGATACATAGAGGGGCTGATAGAGATGCCTCGTGCATGCTTTCCTAGGTGAGGGCTGCAGTTATGTTGAATGCTAAAATACCTAGTGAAAGGTTAGTGCGCTTACGTGTTTGGATAATGTCTGCTCTTGCCAGACCCAGCTGTCCTCTTGCATTCCTTACTCACTGGCTGCCTAGAGCAGGAGGGACAAACATGTCACTGATCTCAATTCCTTTTCATACTTATCACACAAGTGCCCGTGTAAGGGTTGCATTTTTACTTTCTCTCTGTTTTCTGAGGTGGGTGGAAAGGGGAAAAACAAATGCATGCTTTCTGTCTTTCAGGCTGGAAGAGCGTAGACAATGTACCAAAACTGGTGACTGACTACATGTCCAAGAAGATCAAGGTTGATGAATTTGTGACTCACACCCTGCCTTTTGACAAAATTAATGAGGCTTTTGAGCTGATGCATACAGGAAAGAGGTAATGTTCATAATATTGAAAGGTGTAGAAGACATTTCTTGATGAGACACTGTCAAAATATAGGTTCCCTGCCCACTGTCATGTTTTAAACAGGGAGGATAAAGGCTGACATAACCACGCACATTCATTCAGAGATAAACACTTTCTCTGAGCTTCTAGGCATATGCCAAAATGCAGAGTGTAAAAAGCGAGCAACAATATATAAGGGAAATATGCAAGTATGTAAAGCTGATAAAGGGGACAAGTCAGTCTTAGGCTTCCAACATTGCTAAAACATTCTTCCTCAGAAAAAGAAACGTAGAGACTGAAGGGGAGTTCACATTAATACATTTTTACAAGTCATTAAGCTATTAGTCTATTTTAATTAAATAGTAGATTTCAGTATATTTTCAGACTATTTAGGATAGATTACCAGCACAATCAATCACTTGGAATGATCTTTTAATATGTTACATTTCAAAATTTTTTTTTTTCCTCCAGTTTGAACTGGGGTAGAACATTCATATGATGGGTCGTAGAACATATAGCAGTTTCTGCCTTTATTAAGATAAATGGTAGTTTGGACTGTTCATACTGCAGACTTAGGCCACAGCTGTATTAAACTTCCTAGTGAGGCCCAACTCCACTGCATACTGAAGTGACCCTACTTGGGGTAAAAAACCTGCTGGATGTGTGATGAGCCTTGCTGCCCTTACAGCAGTATACCGTGCAAGTAGTGATCAACCTGCAAAAGCAGTGCGAAGTAGGGTATTCTTATCAGAGGATATATCGGGTGATCCTTGTAAAGCCCTGTACAGATATGGGCAATAGATGTGCTTGAGGGAAAATGGGGACCAGCATGGGGATACTGTGGCAGAACTTGTATCTGCAGGTTAAAATCTAATGCAGAAAAGGGGAAAGGATTAGACAGTTTTAGCCTGAGGTGTGTTAAAGCTTGTCCTGCTGTATCTTTTCAAGAGCGGGCCTCTTATTTAAAAGAGAGTTTTAATGAGATGCTCTGTAATTTGTTGGCAATTCAGAGACTCTTATTGAGATAGCTACCAGTGCCTCTAAGAGCAGAAACCAGCTTATTTAGCAGACTAGGTCACATACTTTTTAAGAACGTGTTTTGAATGAAGGGAAGAATCAGCAGGTGGACAAGAGGAAAAATTGGAGAGATGTTCTAGTAAAAAAGAAAATATTTTCCTGCATATTTGCACTAATGCAGGCAACTGTGTTTATCCATATTTAGGTTCATCTGCAGATGGATAAATAGTTACCAGCATTGTCTCAAGAAACCAGGATGATTTTTGTATTTGATCTCAATCCATATTGATGTGTTGTATATAACTTTCTCCAAAGTAGTAACTTTATCTCATATGTATTCCTATTTTGGATAAGTCAGTTAACGGTAACTGCATTTGTACTTTTTACAATTGGAAACACTGCTTCTGTATCATTTCAATGCTTTATTGCTACATGAGCATGTCTTATGAAACTAATAATGAAAGTTACTTAAAATTCTCCAAGCAGCCAAAAGAGGGAATGCCTGTAAATATTAATGTTCCTGATTGATATTCTTGGCTAGCTACTGAAAACTGACACTCACATTGTCTGAAAAAGCTTCCATTTTGAGTATATCTGATTGAGGGAGAGACTAAAAAAAAACCAAAGATAACAAGCATTACTAACCCATTTTTAACCAGTATTTTTAATAAATATTGTAGGCATAAGCATAACTTCATTCTTACAAGAGATAGAAGTTAAGTTAAAGTATGTCTCAGCAATAAAAGGGAGGGGAAAGAAGGGGAGAAAATGGACTTATTTGTAACTTTTTTCTTTTTTTCTTTTTCATTTTAAGCATTCGAACTGTCCTAAAGCTTTAGAGCCAAATGTGGACCTTCCAGCTGGCCAGCAACATAGTAACTGTCCTTTTATAATGGAATTTCTGGTAGAGGGTAGAATCAAGCACATGAAAACTCTCTGGGACTAGGAAGACGATGTATTTTAGGGTGAGCATTCTGAATATTAGATAACAAAAAATCGGTAACCACTGAAATAGCATTATATAATTAACACTGGTTGTGAAACTTCTATTTCTGTAGTTCTTCTTCACATTCAATACTGCCTAATTCAATTAATCTACTTAATAAAAGCTTATTTCTAAACACATTGTTGGAATTATTGAGCATTAAGACTGTGACTATGATTGCTGTGTCTTACTCTTTTCCTCTAGTGATTTTACAGTATGTGTGTACATGACAGGAAGAGCATTCTCAGAGTCAATAGCAAATGATGTGGGATTCATTACACTAGGCAGTTTGCTAAGCACAGCTGGGTTGAGAAGCAGCATTAATGTGCTGTAACTGTACTGAAAGAGCGGCAAGAACTCCAACAGCTGTCAAGCTGCTGAGGCTATTCTAGGACTACAAAGGATGTACCATCCAGCTCTACCTTGAAGCCAACCATAGAGCAGAGTGTGGCTGGATGTATGACTTAAGTGTCCAGGTGTACCCATGTTCACTTAGGAAGTCTATATTCTGCCTTATTTCCTATCTGGCTCACTACAGTAGCTATAGGCAGGCCTGTTATAAAGATGATAGTATAGACTACTCTAGTCACTTGCCCTAGTGGTGCCCTCCAAGACTTCAGTAGCACAGTTTTGCCATTTCCTTAAACTTACTGGCAATTGAAGCAGCCCTTGCAAAAACAAACAGTATGGGATAGTTACCTCTCTTTAGTCAGAAACAGGATCATGCCACTGAAGCAACAGTCTGCTCTTCAGCGGTAAACAGTAAAGAGCATTGTGTGATGAAGGCTTCAGGGTTTTGTGGGATTTTTTTGTTTATTTGTTGGAAGGGGAGGGGTTAAGTCTTAATTCTGGAGTTGCAGGGGGTTTTCTTAACTATAGTTGAAGTGATCTGACTGGGTAAAATTTCTTTGAATTGAAACTTGGAAGCAGTGCCACAGGTCCAGAAAAACACAGAGGAACAGCAGAAAACAGACTGCAAAGCAGAGGCAGAATGCCTACCCAGTTAAAGAAAAGTCATATACATAAAAAGTCAGTGCTTTCCAGTGAATCAAGGACACTGATTAAGAGAGAAGTTTCACGTTTTAAGGGAGCCTGGTCAAAACAACTGTTACAGAGAACTCTGAATGCAAACAGTAATCTTATTAGAAGAACTTTCCCTCTCACCACTAACAACTACCTTACCCCAAGACACTGCTATACAACTGGGACAATTACATCTTTTCCATTTGTCATTGGAAAGATATCCCTAGAGCATTCTGAAAATAGCTGAGGTAGCTGCATTTCTAACTTCATTTCAGACAGAGTAAACAAGAAAGTTAACTCCTGTGAATGTCATAAGAATTCAATTTTGTGCATCTGGAAGAAATAAAAAGTGAGTTTGTACCAGGAAAGTAAGCCCTCCAACGCAGCAGTGAAGTGATTCTCAGTACCTTGTAGCTCCAGAAATGCTGGCTGTATCAGAATTAGACAATTCAGCAGAAAACTTGCTGTCAAGCTGTTCCAGCAAGAGTACTCTGTAACTACAAGATGGTATCAATAGAATATTAGCTCAACAGCTTAGCAAAACTGCCCCCCAACTGGATCTAACAGATTTTAAATATTTATACTATAGCAGTTGTTCCTCTAGGCTGCACGGACTAGATCAAGACCATACGATCATGTCTGCATTACATTATTACTTTAGAGAATCTGCATCTTGGAGTGTTTGTGGAAAGCTAGTCTTGTAATACCAGGGTAAGTTAACAAAGACACTTGTTTTGATACCAGAGCACTCAGGTCAAAGACTTACAGCTTCTTCCCAGCCTGAAGAATTGATGGCCTAGCCCTTACGCAGCAGAGTTTTCAGACTACTTTCTCCTGCAAAGCAGTTGATTGAATGGAGCATGTTTGAAGTAGTCTCTTTGTTAGCTGTGTAACTTCAAAGCGACTCGTAAACACAAGAGCTCGTACCCCATTCTTGGTTGTCAAGATGCTGTATTGAACTGTACCATCTCGACAATTGTAAAGACTTCAATGGACAAAAAGTTTCCACCAAATGACTGTACATGAAATGTATGTGTACTCTGCTGGCTGTCATGTAAAAGATGGAGCTCGTCCCTTCTCCTCATGCTGTTACTTTTATTCAACGTTATCTATCAAGTCTTCTCTCCTAAATATTCATGTCAATTTGCAGAAACGGCATAAGGAGCTACCACGCTCTCTTATATAATAGTTAAGGGAAAATACTTTAAAAGATTGTTTCAGAACTAATTGCCGGATTGTGTTTTTGGCAAAAGTGTATACAATTTCTAAAGATTTCATTAGGAAGTAGATTTAAGTTGTTTTGGTTTTTTTTTTTTTTAAAGTAGATAGCAAGAATCAAAAATAGATCACTTCCCAAATCCAGTCAGCACAAGTCTAATATCAATCATAGAATCATTAAGGTTGGAAAAGACCTCTAAGATCATCAAGTCCAACCATCAACCCAACACCACCATGCCCACTAAACCATGTCCCTAAGCACCTCATCTACACGCCTTTTAAATACTTCCAGGGATGGTGACTCCACCACTCCCCTGGGCAGCCTGGTCCAAGGCCTGACCACTCTTTCAGTAAAGAAATTTTTCCTAATGTCCAGTCTAAACCTCCCCTGGCACAACTTGAGGCCATTTCCTCTTGTCCTATCGCTGGTTACTTGGCAGAAGAGACCAACCCCCACCTCGCTACAACCTCCTGTCAGGTAGTTGTAGAGTGCGATAAGGTCTCTCAGCCATCTCTTCTCCAGGTTACTCAGCTGCTCCTCATAAGACTTGTGCT
>NW_009204152.1:0-9272 GCF_000690835.1 Fulmarus glacialis
CGGGAGCGGAGCAACACACACCTCGCCGGAGCGATCCCGCGCCGGGCTGCTGCCAGGAAAGGCGGGGGGACGACGGGGGAGCCTGAGACTGGTAATCCAGTGTAAACCCGCTCGGTGGTTACTGCTTTTAAAGATGACCTCATGCTTTTTTGGAACAGAAAAAGGCTGTTAGGGCAATGGCATTTACTCCTTGTCTGGGCAGAACAAAGCAGGCTCCATTTTTCTTTTACACTTCCTGCATCAGTAGCTTAACAGCTGAATGAGCTATTGAATTTTTTCCTGAGTGCAGCAATTTTTCCTTTTTTTTTTTTTCCTCCTTTAAGACCTCCAGATTTCTATGGCGTGGGACAATACTCGGGAGAGCGCAGTGAGGAGCTCAGCCGAGGAGCCATCCCAGGATGGAGAAACGCTCCTTAAAGAGGCAGCGGTGGGAAGCACTGGGCTTCACTCTGCTCTTGCTCAGGATGAGGGTTTATCCACATTTCAAGTGTTGAAATGATCCAGCTTATTTTCCACACCTTATTCTGCATCACCTGCAGCTTGACCGGCATGATGAGTACGGGAGAAGGGCAGGGACGCCAAAGCCTTTCACTTTAGCAGTAAACAAGTTACTGAAGTGCCCATAAGCTCCTTTAGATTTGCAAAACGTCCCCTCACACTGTCCCTCCCCAGATAAATTACAACCTCCTTACAACAGGTTGTAACTAGGCCACGTATGTTAAGATACTTCATGTCCCTCCTGCAGCCACGGCAGTGACAGACCCTTTGGAGCTGCTGTCACCAGGGCCGAACCTTGCACACCAACCCACTTTTAATATACTAGAAGCTTAAAATCACATCATTACTAGACCAAGAAGTCTTATGCTCAATTTCAGGTCCATAATGAGAGCAATCTGGTTTTTGGGGTTTATTTTTCCCCCAGCTCCAATCTCTGGGTATGTTCGTTTCCAGATGGAAACAACCCAAGCCAACATCTTGGAGCTTTGGGTTTTTCTGACACGCAGAAGTAAATTCGCTTTTTGCACAACCTGGGCGGGAAGGCAACACGTTCGCTTTTCTATTTGTGTTGCAGCACAGAAACCCCTGAGCTCTGAGCGGAGTCTCCGGGGTTTGCCCAAGGGAAGGGAGCACTCCTACGGCAAGGTACGTCTCCAGCAAAAACGGGGCTTGCAGCATGAAGCCATGGAGGACAGCGCGGAGGTGGGCCCAGCAGCCACCCAGCCGAGGTGCACAGTGACATGGAGTACGGCCCTGGTGCCCTAACGAGCTTCTGCCCAAATTTCGGAGGAGGCTTTACAAGCAGCACGGCTGTTCAAAGAGCAGGATGGCATGGCTGCTTGCCACTCTTCCTGGATATCCATGTCACATGTTAACAGCACCTAGTGTGTAGTACAGATGTAGGAGAGGGGGCACGTGTCTCTGATGCAGCTCTGTCTTTACCATTAATTGCTTAAGTATTTTGTCTCTTGAACTGCTCTAGTTTCAAACTGGCCAAGGATTTTGGAAGGACAGAGCATCCCTAGAGACGTGTAGCTCCATTTCCTTCCCATTAAAGGAAACGATTACCTGGCTGAGAGAGCGTGAAATCCTGCAGGACGCATCTGCCAGCTAAGCTGCAGAACATTCAAGAGACCTTGTTTCCCGGGTAGCCTGAAACCCCCACACAGTTAACTCATGCTGTCGTATTAGGTCTGGCTTTAAACTCCCCCTCTCTCCAATTTATCTGCAGCAGCTTTGGTGCCAGCTGGGTGGAGACCTCTGGCAGGACTTCTACGGCAATTACACACCATCACCACCCCAGTGCTGCAGATCATGTACCCTGAGTCACTGCAGCACATTCCAACCTTATTTTTAGACCATGCATTTAAAAAAAAAAAAAAAAAAAAGCAGAGTGCAAAGGTATTTACATCAGTTGTTACCTGGAGCCATCACCCAGAGGCTGCAACACAACCAGCAAGGCACTGGGTTTGAAATGCAAAACCAGATGCACTTTCAGGTTCCCCCTTGGCTTGCATGTGTGGGAGCTGCAGATGCATTTGTGATGCACGGGGGAACCGGCTGCAAGAACGGCCATGCTAGCCTGAGGCCGAGCGGCAGGTTCCCTGGAGGGATCTGGCTACCCTCTTGAAGGTCTGGAGCCACCACTGGGCTCATGTATTAGTCCATGGTACAATACAGATGGCCAGATACATAATAAACGCTCCACTATATAATTTAAACCAGGAACCAAAGCTGGGCTTTACTCAAGGTGCTTAAGGGCTGTTATGGGTTGAGGGTAGTAAATAAATCAGAACTTGCACTGCAAAGTCTGCTCCGTGCTCATCCTTCCTGCATTTCTGGTCAGTGCAGTCACAGCTGAAGTACGCAGAGGGGAAAACCAGATCCCTGCACGCAAGCAGCGAGCGCTCACAGCTTCTACAGGAGCACTGCTATGAGAATTAGGCCACAAAATTTCATGGTAGCTACTCGTTCCCCACGTGCTTCAGAGCAACTGTGAAACTCGGAGCTCTCGGCCAGCCTCAGCAGAAGTTATTGTTATTTCGGAAGGAAGGACAAGCAGAAAAGGAGAACAAGCTCCAGCACCAGTTTCAATCGCCAGTGCAGGTGTGACCTGTGCACGAACAGCTCCAGTGCTGCTGCAGAAGTCACCAACCACTGCTTCTGCAGGGGGAAAACTGCAGCTCGCTCTGGCAGGAGCCGGTGCTGCACCCCAAAACCTCTCACCCCCCCCGGTGCAGCATTACAGGCTCTTGCTTTGAACCTGCTCCTTTCCAGTCACCTGCAGTTTCCTCGCCTACTTCTCAGAGCCTGAGATGACTAAGCCGTATAAACGCCATCCCTCTGCTTGCAGAAACCATCGCAAGAACTCACAAGCCCCCCAACACCCTGAATCTCCTCCCCAACGTGAACGCCTTCTCTTCAGATGGGTGGAAAGGAGAACTTCCTCCCTGCTCTTCAAAATCAGGTTGTAAATTCCTGTACTTCAAGGACCATTTAAAATCTGCTGCTCCACAACTGCTCAGCAAAATGTTAATCACTTCTGTGAAGAATTTTAAACTTGAGGACATTTGTGATCTTTTAAGTAAAGACGTGCTTTTCAAACATCTTCATGAAATGCAAACTAACAGATTTTGTGATCTTACCAAAAGAAAAGGGATGGAAGAATGAGTACTTCACACAGAGCACTGAAACGAAAGCTGTTTTTGTAATCTGGCTTGTTGAAAATTGCTGGAAGTTTGTCAAGTCCTAGAATATTTGTGCTCTGCTTAGCAATGCTCAAGTGCAGGTGGTGTCACAGACAAAAACCCCCACCTAGGCACCCATGCTTTCTTTACAAAAAGGGACTACGAGGAGTAACACTGATGCATTAAAAAATCCTCTGAGTTAGTCTATGTCTTAATAATAGCAAAACTAAGAATACATTGATCTGTCCTCGCAGCTCCTGCAAGGGAAGCATTCAGCTTTGCCTTCCAGCAGCAAACCCATGATACCAGCACACCAAACCCCAATCATCCCGCTAAAAGCGGTAAGAAGGATGAGTTGTTCTTCACGGTTTTGCTATGAAGTTGTTGTTTTCATACACAATCATTTCGGAAGCGATTAGGGATAAGTTTTCAGGTCCTTGAGTCCAGAGATTGCACTAGCTACAAACACAATTCCAACTCAGGCTTGTGTCTTCAATTATGGCCTGAAAAGAGGTACCGACTTACTGATTTTAGTGGTCAGATTGAGAACTAAGTATGTATATCCTGGCTAGACCACTGTGGAGTTTGTCCTTGTCTGGGAGGGCTTGATAGCAGCTCCACATTCAACAGGAGGGTATAAAGACTAAGCAGGAAGCTGGGCTGTGTCGTGGCACAGGAGTATTAAGTTATAGAAGGAGATAAAAGAAAGGGAAGTTTAGGCTGAATATCACAAAGCTTCCTGAGAATTTCCCATAGCTCCTGAGATCTGAGCTGGGAAACGCTGCGAGCATCAGCACTCAGACATTTGAAGGAGGCAGGGGAAGTTTTAACATGGTACAGCGTTTCATTCCCTTCTTTATTGAGCGTACAAAGGCTCTTCCAGCTGCACCACGAGGTCACATGAATTTATCGCCCTCATGTGCAAAAGTTACTTCATCATGAGATCAGCAGATTTTACAGCATCAGCCATGACACAGCTGAGCGAGCAGCCTGCAGCCAGCCTGGCAGTCCCCTCTGCTGTGCAACTCCTTGGGTGCTGAGTGGGCGGATAGGTTTTGAAATGACTTTTGAGTTTTCTACAGATAAGCAAATGCCTGAAGAGGGAGAACCCTCTGACTAAAGCAGCCACATTCATCTAGCCCCAAACCTGAAATGCAATACCAACTTAAATACCACGCAGATGCGATGCCCTCATCTTCTGCTGTAAGCAGAGGAACAGGCAGACATACCCGGACCTGCACAGCGAAACTTGAACAGACAGTGCAAGGGACAATGACTGCCAGCCACCCAAAAAACATTGCTGCAAAAAACCCACCCTGTTTTAAAGTGGAGACCCTTTGGTCACTAGTATTTGCGTCCACACAATCTCCTCCTTTAGACACTACCTTTATCGCTGCCCACTCTCAAGCTTTTCAGCACAGTTTAACAGCAAGCCTCCACTTTCTACCTGGGAGACCCACAACCAGGCTATGTTGGAAATGGTAAAAGGAGACGGCGAACTTTTATAAAGGAAAAGGAAAGAAAACAGGGATGAGGCCATGGGTCTGAGTCAGCTGACAGAGCTGCTGTGTTTTGCTGGAGAAAGCAGCACAGAACTTCCCCGTCAGTAATGCACAGCTATTAAAAGAAACAAGTCCCTGATCTACACTCTCAAGTCACCGTAATGCCCTGATAAAATTCTGTCCTTTAAAAGTTATCTTATCACAGGAATAAGTCTCTTTCCTGAGACTCCTAAACAGCCAATATTTTCCTGTGCCACACGAGCATTCAGATAAATTCAAAGCCACCTCACTGCTTGCAATCTGTGAGCAGAATGCTTTGGCTTTTTATTATCTCAAACTTATTTTGCTTCTCCCCAAAATAGGATCACATGTTTAGCAAGAAAGTTAGCCACATGAAATTTAAGGAAGATGACAAGAAAACCCTAAAATAAGAATTCAAGGCAAACACTGTGAGGAATAGCCTTTATTTGGAGCATTGTGCCGATTATAGTCTCTATTCACTGGAAGATACTGGGACTTTTGCAGGGCTTCAGAGCGCGGTTGTGCTGAGCAAGCCCGGCAGAGCGTGTTTATTGAACTTCACACAGCTCTGCGTGCAGGGGATGGAAAGGGCAAGGAGTTTGGTTTCAAGTAACTTCAAGTTTTCATTGTGGAAAAAAAAAAGGTGGGAATTACATCAGAACCACAAGCTACAATATATTCATTGTATGGCTCGGCAGAGCTTGCTCAATGCTTCTTGAGAAGATAGGGAACTGGTAAATAATCGGGGTAACACAGCCGTTACGAACCTTCCCAGCACAATGTGCCCCTCAGCTACCTTTTTTTGTGTTATGGAAAAAGAAACAGGGTTTGTTCATTACACTGACTGCAGCTATTATACCTACATGCATTCAAATCGCGTTTCAAAGTAGCTAAAAATAGCCTTGCAACCACTGTTAAAGCAAACAGCAGTTTATCCTCATTTCATTGTTTTCAGCCGGTCTGCAGTGACACTTTCAGCCGGGTATCCTGCCCCAGCAGGATCAAGCTCCAATAACCAGATGAGCAATCCCTCGAGCTGCCACGGAGGGTGTTTTCCCCCCGGAACCGGTGCTGACCCAACGCCGCGGTTACAGCCAGCGGGGAGGCGGCACATAGAGACCAGACATCTGATCCCACACATGTGTGAATAAGCCTGGAAGCAGAATTCACTGTAATTTAACCTTTTATGACTTTTATATACACAGACGGAGACCTTTGGTTAACTACTCTGCAGGCCAAACCGAAGACGGCGTGGTCTGAAGCCGTTCTGATTACCCCTGGTGTCACTGCAGAGATGGCAATCTGGGAGGCTTAGATGAGGTCATCTGATGCTTGAGGACAAGATATCCCACACCGAGGACCTCGGGCCATCTGCTCCAGCGTCACTCTTACTTGTTGACCTTTGGACCAGAATTCAAGGCTGATTTATTTCCTGCTAGGCTTTTGCCTGCACTGAAGCCGAGGAGTTTGGGGTGAAGTCTCCCCCTTCAGCCCACTTTCTGCAACGTCAAAAATCAGAACGATAAGCAGCACGGGTGCCCTGTAAGGCTATGGGAATTAATCCCATATTAATTGGGAGATGGTGGAGATCTGCTAACTGCCCCTCAGATTTTTCTGTATTGGAAAATTTGCAACCATCAAGCTTGCAGAAGGAAAAAAAAAAAGCCTGAGGTTATGGCAAAAATATTTACTTGAAAAATAAATACCTTCTGTTCAAGTGCAGGAAGATAAGGGATCCTCTTTGGATGACTGTTCTCTAGACAAGCCTCACAGTATTGGGAAGCAGCATTCAGCTGATGCTGAGCAAACAAGAAAAATGCTGACTAGCTCGCTGATGAGCCTTGGTGTAGTACAGAGCCATGAAGAAACCTCCTTAGGAACGGGAGCCAAAAGCATTTCAGCCTCTTTTGTGTGACTGAAGAGGCTGATATAGGGTTGGCTACAGCACACCTAAACCAGCTTCCAAAGAAAGCATATAAATCACAGTATATTTTCGGCTGTCAGAGCATTGCTTTACACTCTGTATATTCAGAAAGCCTTTCTGAAGCCACATTATCAAAACCAGAGCATTTGCAATACTTGGCTCCTGCTGATTGTGTTTGCCATGATCAGCAGTGACTAAAAGGTTGGCCCTAAGGGCCAGATGGTGTTTGCATAATCACTGCATGCAGAAAGCTTTGCTTTTTTGTTTTCAGTCTGCCCCATTTCAAAACATCATGATATCTTCACCTTAAGTGAAAATAAGAATGGTCTAAATGATAATACTAGGAACCACTAACCCTGTTCTGCAAAGCAAGGGGAAGAGGCAACTACCCAGCCGATTAAAATAGAATTGCACACTTTGGTGCTAAATTCCTGGTTGCTCTATCAGCTAGGTATCTCACAACACCCAGACAATAATCCCCTGGAGGCCTTTAAAGGACATTTCTTAGCAGAACTTTTAGCACATTTCAACTAACAGAGCTTGAAACATCGACTGGCATTTGCTTTACTCTGTCAAAAACACAGAAGAATTGGTTTTCCAGGTTCATAGATGAGATCTTTAGTGTGAGCTGCTCATGAGAATTTTTTCCTTTGCTTTAAACCGCAATTATCGCCAAGGAATAGCCACATGGAAACCTCTTCACTTAGTGCATCTGCTCTGGACACATCTGGGTCACACCTGCTTGCTTTACCACCAGAGTTTTTCTGCGGTTCATTTTGCAAATGCTTTCTACTTCTGTAGTGAAGAGCCTCCAAAGCTGTGAGTGAGGTTACGCATTGCAAATACTCTTAGGGGTGAGGATGTGAGCAGAAAAATAAGCACGGTATAGCTTTAAAATCCTGAATTCAGTTTATAGCAGTTGCATCTTGAGTCAGTGAAGAAATCAGATGCACCCGTATCCGCAGCGAGAGCTTGCAACGCCTTTCCAATCTACATGAGACTCAAGTATGAAACGCTCGCTCGCTGCTTTTCCTACAGGGTCATCTGAAAGATGCCAACAAACTTGTAAACAGTGCTGGAGTGGAGCAACAGGGGTTTCAAGAGACTGAAAGCAAAAATCTCTCTAGACATAATGGTGCCATCAATGAATCAAGGCAACCGTGCCCTGAAAAACACAGCGCCTAGACAGACTGTTGCTAAAGAAAGTTCAATATTGCAACACAGATTAAGTAACGCATTGACTCGACAGCCATGGGCAATATGTCCAGACTACAGACCTCAAGCAGTGAGAAGAGAGCAGTTTCCAATAACCTAACCCCTGAGAGTCCTTCAGTGACCCTGAATCGAAACAAACACGATCCCTGTTCCTGTTAGTATCTCGCACACGGACAGAGAGCTACTTACAGCTATGAGCAAGGAGGAAAGCAATTCAGGAGAGAATTAAGCAGCATCTATGATCGTGTAATCACTGGGACCCTGAGCACACTGCTAGGCTAAGCTGAAGTGAACAGGCGCATCCTCACAGCACGCGTGGAGGACTCATCTCGAGTACTGCATCGCTGCATGAGCCCAGTACTAAACAGCAAAGCAGAACATCACAACATCTGCCCAGCAACACGCCACAGCTGCAACGCTCCAAGGTTTGAGCTGGCATATCTGGGTATGTGCTGCACTAAATACTTATCTTTTTTGCTAATACAAACCCCAAATCCTCCAATTTTGCTAATACAAACCCCACCCAGTAATTAGCACTCTATCGCTAACTAAGTCTCAGAAACCCAAAGTGAGAATCTTTTTCATAAGGCAGGAACCTCATCTACACTGGGAAAATTCAGACCTGTAATTCCACACTGGTACTTCTGAAAAACCACATCGTATAGCTTGGTGTTAAGCAAAAACTCAAAATCTTAATGACATGCTTCAGAAATAATTAACAGCTCGAGGCATCCTGAAGCTGGGCTGGTGTGACACTTGCTTGTGAGCTGAACCAACCGCTCCGGGATGCTTATTCACTGCCAGCTCCTGACTGCAGAAGGGACTCATTTGCATTTGGGGGCCAGCTCCTTCTAATTTCGCTAGAAATGTGAGTGACCTTTTGCAGCAGAGATGTCACATGAGCGTAAATACTACTGCTTTCTTCATACACCCATAAAACACACTGATAGGAGAGCAGTCCTGTGACTTTTTGTAGTCATCTTGTTTTCATTACTGATGTAGCTACAGAGGGCAAAAATGATGCTCAGGAGAATCTCACAATAGGTCAGCAGAGCTGGGGGCTCCCCCTCCCTCCTTAAGTCAGCTGCAGACAAGAAAAACCGAAGAGGCTTGCTTCCAAATGCAGATGAGGACACAGTTTGATCAGCCCGATGACTACTTTTGCACTTGTTTCAACCACCAAACTAATTACCCTAAAAGAAAAGGCCAGTATCTCCATGTGACTGCAGCGTCTGTGCGGCTGTTTTCATGCAAACCCGGGTCTTTTGGTAATACTGATGACTGCAACATCATGTGAGGGTTTGCAACAAGGAGCAACTCCTACATCGGCGCTGGAATCCGCTGGGCAGACAGGGAGAGGAAGCAGAAGGTCGTTTTCTTTTGTCTCTCTTACAGGAAGAGAAGTCACGTTGGGCTGGCAGCGGT
>NW_009204152.1:9285-13049 GCF_000690835.1 Fulmarus glacialis
TCAGGGCTGGGAACTGCCGGGGAAAGGCTGGGGCTGGAAATAAGGCAGAGAGGCTAAAAAAGGAACTTACACATTGAGTGAGAGGGTTGTACCAGAAAGCACGTGAGGGAACTGCCTGCAGGTAATGGGCAACCTTTGGCTCGCTGACTATATTCATAGGGCTGGTGCTTATATTTAGAAAATCATCTACTACAGGTTAGAAAAAACAGAGATATGTAAAACATTCAATCTTCCTTGAGTTCACAGCATGAAGCAACTGCTATTATGCAGGTGCCATCCTTCTCTGCTTACGCTGCACATACCTGAGCATCGCTGGCCCCCACTCACCTGCACCTCCAAGTCCCAGGGGACTGCAAAGTCAACCCTCTGCTGAAATTCTCAGAATTACCCAGTGGCACTTTTTGCCCCCAGTTTCTATTCACGCACTGGACAAGGAGCACAGTTCTGCCATTGCTTTAGCCCCCCATTTCTGTATGAACTCACTTGCCAAATGAAAAGAAAAATTACTTATGTGCCTGGCTGCTAACTTGAAACCGAAAGAAAGAGAAGGGTGAAAGCTTTCCTTTTGCACAACAGCAATGCAAATACTGACAGCTGGAGAAGGGTCGGCACCAGCAGCATCTGCTCAGTCACAGAGCTGGGAGATAAAACACAGCGTCACGGACTGCAGGGCCTGAAACTGCACGTTATCACAGAAATACAGGTATTTCCTTCCAGTTGTGTGTCTAAAACAGGAAAACGCAGGACACTAAGAATATTTTTAATAACTTGTCAAAATGAGTCTACTTCAAATTACACTGTAAACAGATTTTGAGGCAAAGTATACCATTGAATAAAAAAATCTCTGGTCTGATAAAAGTCTGATTTAAGAAACAGATGTCCGTGTACGCTTGGCCAAAGCACGACAAGCCTCCTGCCTCTCCTGGGAAGCATGAACCTCTCCAGCCAAGCGTGCCGGGCACTGGGGATGCCGGAGCAGGCATCTGACGGTGTCTCAGCAACAAGCCACCGGCCAGAGCGGGTCCCTCGCCAGCACACGCCGGCGAGCCGGTCGGCAGCGAGTGTCAGCCCCGCGGCTCCTGGGGAGGGAAGAGCCTGTCCGCACAAACAGCGCTCGCCAGCTCCAGAAGCGCTCGCTCTTATCTATACATGGACTTACTGCGAATAGCCCTCACGTGCATCCACTTTTAATCCCCAGCAAGAACACTTTGTTCCTGTTTGCTTAATCTGCATTCAAGAAGCATGTTTCGGGGGGAAAGATGGTCAAAACATCTTGCAAAACTGGTTAAAAATTACCTTGTCTAGCTGTTTGGGGCTTCTTGCTTTTATTTCTTTTTAAACTGTTAGACAGTTTAGACAGTAAGGGCTCCTAAAACATTTCCATGTAAAGTTAGACTAGATGAGCCTAAATAATCAGTGAGAGATTTACACTACCCTTATGCTAAAAGCAACTAGCAGATCTTGTGCCATCAATCAAGACCTTTCATTTGTGGGAGTGATGACTGACAGTGACGGCAATTAAGAAAAAGGAGCAGTCAGCCCAGTCTTCCCATTTAAATCTGGAACAAAATGCCCAACTACAACTGGGTTTTGTTAAAACCAGAATAAGTGCTTCTATTCCAGAGCAGGACTACCTCCAGATGGGGAGTTGTACTGGTACGGGCATTAGCCTGCAAGTCCACACACTCCTTAACAGCAGCAGCTTCCCGAGCAGATGAGACCTCGGGCTTTGCCTGCCCACCCCGAGATGTGCCAGACAATTACATCTCACTCGCTTTAAAGAAAGTTTACATAACAGGGACAGAAGAGCTTTTAAACGTGGTCCAAAAAAACACGTATGCTGAAAAGATATTAAAAGAGGCACCAAATTTAGATCCTGCTTTGCCTAGCAAGTGAAGAGCTTGAACAAACATAATTATCCCAGTAAAAGCGAAAAAATTAAGGCGCCTTTACTTTTGGTGCGATCGTTCCAAGTTGAAATAAAACCCAATGCAGTGGCCTGGCCCCCGGCTTACAGCATCACCACCTCCAGCTAGCTGGCGATGCTGAGGTTTTACATCAGGACCTGCTCCCCTAGGTTCAAAACAGATTGACTCAAACTGGTACACGATGGATCCAAAGTTCAATTCAACTCCACAGAGCAGAGACTGGAAGAGTGCAAGCGACCAAAGGGGCTCTTTGTGGACAACCGTGTCAAGAAATGAAAACTTAATCCAATATCACTTACTGATTTTTCCAAGAAAAAATGGCCTCAAATGGCCACAACACGTACATACCGTTTTCCACTACTCCTGGAATATTCCTGGGAAAACAGAAGAAAGAATAAACACAAATATTGAACACAAAGTGATCGAAAAAGTCCTATTTAACACGTGCAGCCTCTTCACAATGATGAAACCAAGAAATCTCACAGTCTGCGATATCGGACATGGGCGAGGCTTACACACGGTGATCTCCACCACCGTACCGGGCAGGCGGCTGCCTTGCACACTCAGCGTGCCGACAGGCACCCGGCGGCACTGGGTCCGGCTGGGGAAACCGGCAACCTCCTGTGAGCACCGGGTTCATCCAAACCCGGTCATGCTGGCACTGACGGGCGGCCCTGGCACAGATTGGAGACAACAGACGCGATGATGAACGCTGACGGCAGCGGTGACACTTCCCAGGACAGGAAGGTATTTGTGCGGCGAGCAGAGCCTGTGCCCACGGCGCGGGCAGCGAGGGACGGGCAGATAAGGGAGAGCAGCAGCGCTGCAGGATGAGGCATTTTTCACATAGCCAGCATTCCTAGGGGAGGCCGTCGCTGCAGAAATCCCTTGTCTCGGTTAATAAAAACACATAAAAGGGAGAAAGAATGAATCAAGCTTATTTAGCCACAACAGCAAATACAATACTTAACTCACTCCACAGCCCTTGCATGCTATTCAGAGACTCTGGATGGGACTGTACTGTATTTTTTAAGGTAAAAAAGGCATCACACAAACGTCTGCTCATCAGCACCCTGCCCTCCCCACACCTCAGCACATTCGCTCATGTCCACATAGTTTATATCCTGCTCATGTATTTTAAAAGGACCTGTTTATAAGCTTCGGCTTTGAATACCCAGAACAGAGTTGAAAGCTAGAGGAAAACTGGAAAACCATAACCTCTGTAGAGGCAAGTTAACCCAAACTGGAACAAATGACAGGCACCGATACAGGAACCAACGTGATTTTCTGGCTGCCCATTTTATTGCATTCAGCAGTAGGGGACAAGCAACAGGAAATTTGTATCCCATGATAAGCTCACTTACAGAGGGATTAGTGGAATTTTACCAGTTTTCTAAGTAATTTACACAAATACACGAACCACCATGCTGGCATTGCTTGTCGAACATCATGCCGTTCGTCAGCTACAGCACTGCAACAGCACGAGGGAGCTGAAAACTCTGGGCCTTAACCGCAGATGTTTTATATGGCTTGGCTTTTAAACTGCAGCTGCAGAAACCTTTTCAGCACACTGCTGTACCTCTGCATGAAAAAATTAAGAGTTCGTGCTAAGACTTAGCTTATAATAAACAAAGCAGAGCACGCATACATGACTGGCATGCTGAAAGAGGCAATGAATTTTGATGTCTTTAAGAAAGCTTAATGACCACTGATATTAAAAGTCTCATGGAAAGATTTCTATTGACCTTCACGTTTGCAAAAATCCTTTTACCTTTAAAATGACTCAGAAGCCAAGTCCAGCCTAGCTGTGTGCCCTTAAATCCCAATTTGCATTCC
>NW_009204152.1:13073-15822 GCF_000690835.1 Fulmarus glacialis
ATAGAAAATGGACAAACAGTATTTGTACTCTGCTAGAAAAAGATGTGCCACCTGCCTAGGTGTGCTACTACCGACGAACTACAGAAAGCCACTTTTATCACTGAAACACTGCCTTTTAGTGACCAAGCCTGGACAAAGATCACAGAAGAGACTCACCCGAGGTGTGCATACCTGGCATTATAATGCATAAAGCACAGTTGTTAGAAAATGGACAAACAGTATTTGTACTCTGCTAGAAAAAGATGTGCCACCTGCCTAGGTGTGCTACTACCGACGAACTACAGAAAGCCACTTTTATCACTGAAACACTGCCTTTTAGTGACCAAGCCTGGACAAAGATCACAGAAGAGACTCACCCGAGGTGTGCATACCTGGCATTATAATGCATAAAGCACAGTTGTTAATCCCTGGCTAATTAACATCTCCATTCAGCAGCTGAAATTATGAGGAACACATTACCAGTGCATTTAAAAGTTACAGATCACATACGCACGCCATTAGTGCCACTCACTGTCAGCTTCTACAGCTGATCCTATTTCCCCTCCTCCTTGCCCATTCCAGTAATTTTTAGTCCAGTATTTCTTGCTCAGGAACATTAATTTTGAAAATACAACCTGACTCATTTTATTATATTTTTCACATTAAACACTACATTAAGATTAGCAGTAATACACTCAAGCTGCTTAAAAACCTCCGGACTTAAGTCCCGAACTTAAAACTCCAGGCTACATGTTCAACTCTTAGCTTGTCGAGAGCTAGACATTGAACATGATGAGGATAACGTATTGTACAATGTAGAAAGAAAAAACACAAAACCAGCCACCTAAATGCAAGTTTTATGTCTGCAAAATTGAACTGCAAGTCCTGTTTGCAGCACAGAAGGCAGGCAGCTATGGGGATGGGTCAGGCTCTGCCAGCAACACGAGATCAAGTCTCCAGAGGACTATTGTCAAGCTTCTGAAGGAAAGGGGTGAAATAAAACAAAAATATTTGTAAAACGTAATGGGATTTTTTCCACCACCACTGGAGAATGTTTTTCAGGCAGTTAGCCAGCACCACTTCAAAGAGTAAAAAAGCATGTGGTTTTTGTACAGCTTTGTACTTTAATATTAAACACAGAAAAAAGCCGGGCTCAGTGAGGCAGCCAGGCAACCGTCACTTTGATGCAGGAGAAAGTACGTCAATCGGCTGCATCACTGCAGCGGCTCCGGGGTCGGGGAACCCTCCTACAGCATCTCCCTGCCCACGCAGCGAGCACCATGTACTGCTCCCCTCCGCAACGCCGCGGGCTCGGCGAGAGGAGGGGGAGGAAGACAAAAAACCCAAGACGTCGCTTTTTCACTCCAGCAAAAGGACAAAGCTGAGTCAGACGTTAACTCACAGGCGGCTTCTTGCAAGGTGTGGAGGTAACACTGCAAAGGCTGGAGCTGTCCCACGGCGGGGTCGGGAGGACACCCACCGCCGGGCTGCTCCCCATTCTGCTGCCAGCCAGAGGGACGGAGGATGTCCCTGCAAGAGCTTGAAACGGGGATGCAAACAATCTCATTTCATCTCTCTCAACAAAAAGATCCTTAGGAAGAGGTGGTCCTGATGCAGCAATTTCCCCGCTCTTGCTCAGGCATCATAAAAATCAGAATAAGCCAGGCCAAACACATTTACGGCAGTCGTGTTTGTGCTGCAACACACCGGACTTTCATGCAATTTCATTTTAATACAGGAACATTAACTACACGTTATGGGCTTGTTTTGCAACTGGCTCCTGACTGTCTGCAGAACTTAATTTAGACATATGAAACAGACAGGTCTTAACTAAGCAACCAGTGCAATTTCTAGCAGCCCTGTTTTGCTATGAAAGCTAATTGTCAATTCCTCAAATTCCAAGTAGTTAAAAACTGGACTTCGATCTCGCTTCCCACTAGTTAACCTGTTCAAGCCTGGCACTAACCTAGCTATATCCAAAAGGACCCAGACCTAAAGCTTCTTGCACTATGGCTCTTCAATCCGATTTCTGCTCTTTTCTGAGCAGGTTTTCAAGTCCCTGCAGCAGGTTACCACGGGGCAGAGCAGGACAGCAAGCTTTGCAAAGCATAAACTGTCAAGTAACTCCATCGGCATCTTGCGCAATGGGAAGCCAACTCGACCCTCCTGCAGATGCTACTATCGCTGAGAGGTTTGATTTATACCAGGCTCATCTCAGAAAAGCCAAGAGAAAGCCCTGCAGATTTCTCAGTTCTTCTTCCACTGCAGACAGCGCCGCACTCAACATTCCTGAAGGACTTACACCAAAAAGCAGGAATTAAGAAACATGATGCGCAGGCCCACACTGCGTCGTTGGTGGCAGGCAGAGGTTATTCTTAGTAGCTAGGTGAAGCAATATGGTTTATTTAAAAAAGGGAAAGTCCTCATGCTATATGAGGACCTCAAATGACTGCTGCTATTTGCCTAAAGTTTCTCATTCACTCTAAGATTAATTAGACAGTGCTGCACCTACCTGCAGTCTCCTATACTAAAAATAAAGGGAAGAAAAGCAGGATTTAGTATCTTGTGAAAAATGCCTATTTGAGTTTGCCAGGGTGGCCAAAAGCTGCTTTGATATTAGTTGTTACTATTGCTAAAAAATCCTGCCAGGCAGAACGAGTATAGTCCTTGGCATCGTGCATCTCCTCCTCCTCCTCCTCCTCCCACGGGTGGCCGGGATCCAGCTCCGGCACGCAGCCGCCCCGCAGCCCTCCCCGGCGCTGGCTGGCGA
>NW_009204153.1:0-384 GCF_000690835.1 Fulmarus glacialis
AGGGTGCAGACCGGCAGTGAGGGACTCGACTGGGGCGGTACTCACTGAGGTGTGAAAATGGTGGTAACCCTCAAAGCCACTCTAAACGTGGGGAGGTAAATCTACACGTTATCAAATCTGCTGCTCAACTGAGAAGTCTCTCCCCTAGTGTCACTGAGCTCTCAGAGGACGTAAAGACTTAATTTCCTTCTGCTAGACATCGGGCATCATCTGGAAGTCTCCAGCAAAGAGCTTTCCCTGATGAATTTTTCAGCCTATACTGAGACAAGACAGATGTCTGTCACCTGTTGTGTCCATCCATTGCCGGAGGTTGCCAGGCTGTGGTAATACCAGAAGATAAGTAGTTACTTGGCACACAGACAGGCTTCAGCCCTGAATGCCGCG
>NW_009204153.1:415-16266 GCF_000690835.1 Fulmarus glacialis
GCGGCAGCCCCGCGGTTACCCAGAACCAAGCTGCTTGTTGAAATGCATTATGTGGAAGGCGTGCAGGTGTCTTCATAAGAACTGGGTAATGAATTGTAATTGGAAAACTTTTATCAGATGAGATCGTGGCCTGAGAGTTCACAAGCTGGTCGTATTCCTTCTTTAATAATACATTATATAAGATGAAAAAGTATTACTTGCACCACGTTGAAAATTTTCTGTGGCAGCTGTTTTTCACCAAAAGATTTTGAATCTAGGAAATCAAAGTCTTCTACAAAAACAGACTGATGTACTTGAGAGACTATGAGAACTAATCAAAACATTAAATTAAATGGAGGCTGATGTATTTTATTTCTGTAAGATTTAAATGATTCATTTTTAATAACTATAATATGGAATTAATAAACTATAGTAATATTGGGATGGCAAAACACAGTGTTTTCGTAGATTATTTTAATGTTTCCAAAAAAGAAAAAAAAAGTTTTTATTTTGTGGCAAATTTTGAAATATTGTTTATTCTTTCTCATTTGGGACAAAATTGCATTTTTGAATGTTATTTCCTGAAGAAATAAACTCCTAATTTGAGCGAGCTCTGATGTTACAAGGCAGCTGGTTGTGTTACACCAACTGTCTGCATCATGCAAGAAATGCAGTCACACCATGTCAAACTGTTCTTCCTTTGGAAAATGTGGCAACTGGGAAGATGCTTTTTTGGTATAAATTAGATTGAGCTTTCAGTTTCCAGTCAGCTTAAAAAGAACTCTCTCAAGCTCAAATCAATACCGGAAAGCTTTTTTTGTGAGAATTTTTAGGGCTCAAGGTGTTTTGTGCCCCCCGAAATCCTTCGTCTTGCTGAGGTACTGTGAGGCTGACATTGGCAGCTCAAAAGAAGATCCTTAATATTACTCATCATGACATATCTTCAGCACATCTTCAGCCCATGATTTTGCTATCAACAAGTACAGAGCCATAGGCATTTGCAACCAGGTTTCTTTACCATTTTTCACGTTTGGGGAGAAGATAGAAAAGATTTTACATCTTGTTAAAGCTGCCAACTAGGCAGC
The DNA here is from genome assembly GCF_000690835.1 of Fulmarus glacialis. Classification (NCBI taxonomy): domain Eukaryota; kingdom Metazoa; phylum Chordata; class Aves; order Procellariiformes; family Procellariidae; genus Fulmarus; species Fulmarus glacialis. The sequence goes on from NW_009204153.1 coordinate 1,480, forward strand.
ACTGACTTCCACCAACGCCCTGTCCATCCTGCTGCAATTACAGCAAATTGTCTGTGTGGAACCTCCTTCTCCACTGAACTGCTGCTCTGTGCCTCAGAAGAAGACTGAAAACCTTAAGATTACTCCCAGGGGCCCGCAGGGAAACTATGTCACAACTCAGTCTGACAGCTCAAGCCTGCACATACAGATGAGAATTATTGTTAATAAGCATGCCAGCATGCTGACCAATTCTTGGAAATATGATTGTCATCTAAATAAGTGCCCATTCGGGATTAAAAAAAAAAAAAACAAAAAACATTCCTCCAGCCCCTGTGATTTGGCTTGTTGGAGTCTTTTAAACCCTATAGTCACCTGAGCTGCTAAACTGTAAATAGCAGAAATTAGGTCATCTGTCTCCGTTTTTCAGTATTTTGAGTCCCTGCGTTTAAGGTAGCCAAAGGTCTACAGGACTTTCCACCTCAAACATTGCAGCCTGATGTGTAGATTTGCTAGCATTGGCTGCAGGATCCACGTGAAGTTGGATGGACCCAGCTATTAACAACAGAGGGTACCAAAAGGTGTTACCGTGAAACAAGACGGTGCGCTCGGCTGGTAACAAACCTTCTTTGGATGTTACTCAGGCTGTAAAGGGAAGAATTCAAACATTGGATAATGCCAGGCTGAAGACAACTTAGCCAGTAAGACCTTGCTGCTTTCTTCCTGCTCTTCTTCCTCTGGACACAAATGCCTCGTGATACATGTTCAGTTACACCGCTGTGCAGTTTTCCCCTATGTGAATCCCGCCTTGTCCGGTGGATAGGATGCTCTGCCCTGAGCAGCCCTGCTTGTGACTGAACTACCCAGAAGATACATCACTACTTGAGTTCAGTGCCATAGCACAAGCCATGGTTCATGGCACATCATGGTGGTTTTCTACACTTGGCCTTGTTGCCCCTAGGCTCCTTCGACTGGCACCCTGCATATGCCTCACACTCATCCTGCCGTACCTGTTTATGGTGCCAAGGCATCTCACAGGTTCTCAGCGATAAAGGCTGAATGATACAGACTAGGGATCCAACCACGTGCCTCTATGGAAAATGCCTCCATAAGTGCGGGTAAACTGAAAACATGCTACTACGCAGCTTTGAAAATGGCACAGGCAAATGAACCAACTATACCTCTGAGAACAACCTTACAGGCGGCTTCTCAAGGTGTCTTCATCTGTGTCACAAAATTGAGTCACACATGTACCTCTCCATCCTGCCCCAAAGTTGCGTTGGTTCATATAAACTTCTGTACCAAATAAATGAAGGCTGAGCAAGACACCACATCCGTTACTAACAAGGTTACGTTAAGTAGAGACATAAAATGAACATATTTTCTTTTACTATTTTTATTAATTTTCCATGCTTAGTGTGATCTTTTAAGAAGCTTGGTAATGCTCAAGTTTTATTTTTCTTAATTTTGAAAATATCATGCTCATTGATTATTTTATTTATTTATTTTCCCTAGATAAAAGAAAGAATCAAATCAGTTTAGCATGAGACAAACCACTGCAGATGTTGAAACTCATTGTCAAGTGCAAAAATATTTGTGTATCGATACTACAAACAACTACAACTCTTCGTTAATCTTGCCTCTTTAATAAGTAGTAAGTGCAAAAAATATCTTAAGGAGTCTGTCTGTGTTCTGCAGACTTTTTTCAGGTAACCTTGTAACTTTATGTGTTCTATTTAAGAACAAATAACTTCCAATAATGACCTTTTATCTGCCTATTATTTTTATTTTCATAATAATGCTTAGAGACTGCAAGCCTCGATCTATTGTGATAGGAGCTCTTCAAAGACACAGAGGAATACCCTGACCATTTAAAAGATAAAAAAGAAAAAAAAAGTATTCAGGCATAATATGGGCTATGCAAATTCACGTAACACCTCACTGGTAGCATAAGAAATGGAATTCAGTTTTTCTCACGTCAGTTAAAGGGCTGTTTGCTAAACCAAGTTTCTTCCTAATGGCCAAAGGAAGAGGAAAGAAAAGCCTGGGATCATTTGTCTCACACATGGCCCAGCTCTGTGCCCCGCCATGGCCTGAGAACAGTTTTCAGATGCTCTGCAAAGAGTATAATAACCTGAGTAGACAGAAATTAAAGTCGTATTATCTATCTAAACCTTTGGATGGTAAAATCTTACTTGAGAATGGCTGAAAACAATGAAAAGCCCATCTACTGCTGGCTTTGATACTGAATAAGCAGTAAAAGAGAACAATACAAATCTGCCTTAACAAGTTTGCAGAATTTTTGTCAGTTCAAATAATTTTTGAAGGATCTGGCTATGGTCTATGGCTAACTGGTAAAATATTTGAATTTCTAGAGATGACAAATATTGAATATGGCCATGCTGGGAAGGAGAAGGTAAATTGCAACTAAAGCTTTCTGAGATTGTTTCTTGTGCCTTTGTATTAATGTCTCTTTTCCTGTGTTACTGAAATACATTAATTTCTCTTCTGCTACTTGGCGAGTATATTGAATAAAAATAGGAGAAAAAGTGAAAAGTGCTTATTCTTACATTTTCCCAGATCTGCTACATTAGAAAGAGGCGCAGTAAGACAACACCAGACCTGGCTTATTTTTTAAAACTGTGATACAGATTGGTGCACAGGAGCAGCATATACAGTGTACACAAAATCCTCTCATGATTTTCATTTGCAGAGGTATCCTGTGCTGCAAGATTAAGTCTATAACAAGGTAAAATTTTATACTGTACATAGTCTGAGAAATGTCATATCGTTACTGTGTATAGGATGAAATGCAGGATATAATAATCAGCACCAGTTATTAAAATAACTAACTATAGGTTTGCTTATGTGGTTTCAGGTAAGGTAATGCAACATAATCTAATATCATAACTACGATACAGTATCCAGGATAGTATTTGAGAGCATATTTTGACAGATGGGCAAGTCTTTTGAAAACACTTTTCACTTCTGTGCTTTGTGCCATGCCACAACCTAGCGCAGACATCTGACTGCAGATAGGATTGTAACTTGGCATTGATATGCACAACTGTGTGATAACCTCTGGAACTGTTAGTATGTTGGGATGTTTGATTTTTTTTTTCTTTTTTCTTTTAATATATGTGTCTGTATTTTATTCACATGCAAAAGTATACAAGCACCATGAAAATGGGAACATCATACAATTCCATATTTATCTGTATTTAGGAAAGGGCTGATTCCTCTCTATACAGCAGAAATGAGATAGTAGGTCTACAGAGCACAGGAATTAAATATGAACCTCTTAGGTGCAGAAGAATTTTATCTCTAGTCTCATCAACACTGCTCATCCCGTTACAGTTGTGTGATAAAGTCACCCTCCCACTGGCAAAACACAGACAAAGAACATGTTATTCAATGATGACTTAGGAGGCTGACAGCAGCTAGTGCTGCAGAAAGTGGTTGTTCTTCCAACCCACTCCTTCCCACCTGCAGAACACGAGAGCAGCAGGAAGGGTCATGCTCACTGCACTGACAGCCTCTGCTTGTCGCCACCCTCTGTTCCCAGAAGTGATGGGTAGCATTTGGCCAGTGACTCGACAAGTCTATTTTTGGTAACTTTTTATCCCATATATTCTGTTCTTCTCACTACAGAACACTTACGCAAATGTATGTATGGAGGCTGCTGTTACAAAGCTGCAATTTACTGGATTGCATCAATTTTACTACAGTAGATTGTGACAGACAGAAATTATCATGGTAAAGATGTCTTCATTTACACAAAGGGAGACTTTCTCTGTTATTCCTAACTGGAATTGTGATTCTTGTAAAGCTTATTCTTGTTATCATCTTTTCCTGATTGCACATCTGTCATTTCTTTTACAGTCTTGGTGCTATTTCTAGTTAACCTTATTTTTAGAATAATGGAGGAATTTTCAGTCTCAATTCAGAAGCAATTCACACTGGAAAATGTAATCTTGATTGGCAGGAAAATTGTTTATGGGTTTTAAATTCCTTTCCAGCCCAGCTTCATATCAGTGTATTACCATAACTGCTAAGCACTTTCTTGGTCATCTTGAAGACATCAGCTGCTTTCAAAAATCTTAATTTAATATATTCACCTCCTCTTAATCAAATTACATATACTCAAGATTCCTTCCTTTATTATTTGTCAGAGGTTGCTACTCAATAAATACCTGTATCTAGATCCCTTCCTTCTGTAAAATCATTCCATTTGTTTACTAATGTCAGTCAAGCGGTATCGTACTAGTAGCTTTTAAATAACCTTTTCACTACTTTTTTCTACATTCTTTTCTATTCGTAAATGGATAAATATTACAGAGACAATGAGATACTTCTAAATTTGTAGACACTTCCAAATGTTGGCATCATATATGATTTTCATTTGATCTCTAGTTCTGAGGGTGGGGGATTTGGGGGAGACAACAGGGAAAAAGTGGACTTACACTTTTATTTGAGCATTTTTTTCAGTTTCAACTGGAGTTACTTTTTAGCCAGAGACGTCTCTGAGTCTTTGGTCATAAAACTAAGCAATATCAGGCTTAGTCAATGCCTAGATAAGAGACGTCCAAGCAGAACAGGCAAAGATCTAAAGTTACTTAGAATCATAGAATCATAGAATCATTAAGGTTGGAAAAGACCTCTAAGATCATCAAGTCCAACCGTTAACCCAACACCACCATGCCCACTAAACCATGTCCCTAAGCGCCTCATCTACACATCTTATAGAATCTGGTGCTTCAGTAGATGGCACCCTTTGCTCTGAGGAAGAATGGAGCTGCTGTACCCTCCTGGTACCAGGTGGAGACTAAGTATAAAGAAGCAAGCTTAAAATTGAAGTCAAGGTTATGACAGCTTTTGATAATGAGCTATCCCATCACTCATATCACAAGAATAGCAACATCTTGGTCAAACTCCAGTTTGGATAATTAATGGTCTGACTTGATTTCCCTTTGCCATTTTAGTCTCAATGACCCACCTTCTTCATTTTCAACCAGAACTCATTTCATGCAATATGTTCATTAAAGCGTTGCTTCATTTCAGGAGTGGATGAAGTGATTAACTTAAAGAATTCCATGATTTGTCCAGGAGAATAAAAAAGAGTGACAAGGCCTGTTACTCTAACTGTTTTTATGCGAGCAACAATCTCTATTTCAGATAAGTAGCAGTTTTGCTGATGATTCATGTCAATATTCCAAATGGTATTGCAAAGACTGTTCCACATAGATATGGGTTGTATGGATTGAAGTGGCATGGTGCTGCTTTTTAAACTTAACTGTGTTTATTAACATAATGCTCAAATGTGATCAAGACTAGTCAAATTTAACTGGTGATCTTTGAATCACCAGCACTTTGGAAGTAAACATTTGAAATCAGACTGGGGGAGTGAAAATGCTGGTGATGGCCTTTCTCCAATATAAGCTTTACTACTGGGAGCTGCCAAAAGAGATGTTGTTCCTGAAGGAATGTGCAGATGTTGGAAATATGACTGAATGAAATTCTTAGAGATCGGTGGGTGCCTCGAGTTTGGCTCCACTGTGCTCGGGGTTCTTTTGTGAGTTAGGAAACCTCCATGTAACTGGATGGGAAAGAAAAGAAGTGGAGGGAGGTTGAGTTTACTGTAGATACCCAGAAATTAAACTGTTTGCATGTTTGCATCTAAACATTAGCTGCACCTGCAGAACTGATTCTTTTCATAAAGAAATAATTTAGGTTTACAGATATGGAGTCCTATTGTGTGTCTCTCAGCATGTGATGCAAGGGTGGCAACAGCTAGGCTAATCACAGCCACCAATAAAGACAAAATTGTAATTAACTGCAAAACATAGTAGCAATGAGAAACCAGACAAATTAGAAGCCTGGAGGGACTCCAGCTGCTAGAAAGCTGTATTTCCCACTATAAAAATAAGAGAAATAGATTTTTTTGTCTGTATCTAGATCTTATCAGTACAGATTGAAAATGGAAAAGTGGAGACATACATTATTCTCTCATTGATGGAAAAGATGTGAAAAGCATGCCAATAGTATTGTGATATTCAGCAGAAGAATAATTTACAGCTTTTTGATACAGAATGCAATATACTCCTGGGAAAGGTCAAAACAGAGCCGGGAGCTACTTATCCTATCAATTGACCAGTCTTAAGACTGTTGGGAAAAGATGCAGGATGTATAACAAGGAGAAAGAATGCAAAATGGTGCAATCAAGGTAATAACTGAATAGAAAAAATCCCTTTACCAGTACTACAAACAAGTTTCAAGATCCATACAATCGAAAAAGGTGCAATGAAATGAGTGTACTTAATGCCATTGCAGCATCTTTATAAGTAGTTCTCCTAATGAAGAGCTAATAAATATGGAGTCTTTGAACATTGTTACTCAGCACATAATGCATGAAACATGATTCCTGTGATCTTTTTACCTGGGAAAAAAAAAGACAGTTGCTCCAGTGTATCTCTGCAAAAGCTATTTTGATGTGCATCAGCTTTGGGAGCCAATGACACAATTTTCTTGTGATCTTGCTATCAGGTTACTCACTTAAGTTATAATATTTTGCTCTCGCCCTGTAGAGCTGGAAGACCTTGCATCGTGCTCCTATTTAATGTGCATATAGCAGTATGGATAGCTTCCACTTCCCTTATTTCCTGCAAGCAGCTATTGCAATTCCAGCTCTGCATTCCTTCCATAACCCCTCTCAGATGACCTGCTATATCATTTGAGGTCTCTAGTATGCTATCTATTACAGATCACAAAAAACTCCAACAACCTTCTGTAAGAAATTTATGATATCTATGTTCTCTGATATGCCCTTAGCATCTAACAGCAATCAGACATGGCATCATCTCTGGGCACATTACTAGAACAGAGCAAGAATGAATACAATTCTCCATCATATTTTTGAGACCATGCTATTGGAAGTTGAGGAGTTTGGAGTTCAAAGGCACTGATTTAGGATTTCCAAGGACATGGAAAATTCAGTTCCGCCACAGATTCAACCCCTAAAAGCAGCTTTCCTCCAAAAAAAAAAAAAAAAGCCAGAAGGAATAATGTCATTTGTTTCTGTAAGTAACACTTTCTTATAAGCATGGAAAAGGATTTTTGTGAAATGTTTAATAAGATGAATGGAAATAAACATCAGCTTTGTTTATTTATTGCTTTGGTTTTGGGGAAACTGCTCGATTTTCTTTTTTCTCTCACATGATACACAGCAAAGGTATAGAGAGCTCTGGCAGGTCCTTGTTAATAGGTTCTACAAATCTAGAGATAAAACTTCATGAAGCAGTTTGAGAGAAGGATTGAAAGATGGCTGATGTTAAGTACTGACACTGGTTTGAAACATTTGAAGTAATGCTTTTGTACTTACAGACTCATAATGTACAGCTTTATGAGTCCTTTGACCTATTCTCTTCATTTACCAAGTGCTGTATCCTCCATATGTTCTGCACCTTTTCAACTAATTCAATTGTGCTCATTGTCTAATCATTTGTTGTCTTACTCCATCTCATCCCTCTCCACAATTCAGTCATGAATCATTCCATGTAGAGGGTGTTCACTCCAACACGCTGCAAGAGAAAGCAAAAGTCCATTGCCAAACTCCTCCATTGACTACTTAATCAGCTCTTTGTTTGTAAATGGTAAACATAGCGTGATAGTTTTCTTTGGAGTGTGTGCAGCAATGTCTCTGCATGTCAATCAGAATATCTGTGCGACCCACTCGCTTTGGGATTGCACTGCAGAGTTTTGGAGTTTGTCTGTTTTGTTAATCTCTTTTAACCACTTCCTTGCCGCACTACTCATGTTTTTCCACTCCAGGTCCTACCCTGGTTTACCTCTTGGTTTTGTCCTCCACATGCATGACTCCCTGATTCTCTCTGGCTTCTCATTCAGCTTATCCCAGTTTTCTCTTGCAGCCTTGCTTCTTGCCAGAGTTATCTCCCAACTCTACCTATCTGTGATAGGGATCAGTGATTCCCTGTCTCCTTCTCTGACTAGTCCTAGTCCCATTGTTCATCCCCTATTTTAAAATGCATAGAATCATAGAATCATAGAATGGTTTGGGTTGGAAGGGACATTTAAAGGCCATCTAGTCCAACCCCCCTGCAGTGAGCAGGGACATCTTCAACTACATCATGTTGTCAGAGACCCGTCCAACCTCACCTTGAATGTTTCCAGGGATGGGGCATCTACCACCTCTCTGGGCAACCTGTTCCAGTCTTTCACCACCCTCATTGTAAAAAATTTCTTCCTTCCATCTAGTCTGAATCTACCCTCTTTTAGTTTAAAACCATTACCCTTTGTCCTGCCGCAACAGGCCCTGCTAAAAAGTTTGTCTCCCAAATTCCCTTCCCTTTGTCAAACACGCCTCCTCCAATTCCCTCTTCCATTTTCTGTACTAGCTCCAGACCTTCCTTCCTCTTGTCACAGCCATGGTCTCTCTCTCCAACTATCACCTCTCTAGGCCAACGTTCCTTTCACAGCTCTCAGTCAGAGATTTCCCTTTCCCTTCCCCTTCCCCTTCCCCATGTCCGGATCATTAGAATCCTTTTCTGAATCTTCTGCTTGTCTTTTCCCTGTCCTTAGGGCACTTAAGCTAGGCAGATTCCTTTCTTCCCTACCCGGGTACCCAGCAGATGAGAGCACTAGAGGTAGGCTCCAATACTCAGCCCTGTGGAGGGTAACAGCAGCCCAGCGTTGGGATTAGAGACTGGGTCTCGCTTGGTGCTTCAGCCCTGGCCAGACTGTGCTCCACCAGCCTGCGGGACCAGTCGTACCCAGCTGGAGCAGCGCCAGGGCTGCTGCTGCAATCTCTCATGCTGACAAGCAACATGGAAAAAAATGAATCTGAGAATAAAATTTTTCTGGTAAACGTACTATCTGCCATGTCCATACTAAAGGTGTTTCTGATATCATAGCTAATTAAGGATCTGTTTTGGCGGCTTCCTCATTCTTGTGCTCAAACATTAAATTAGTAGGGCAAAAACTTACTCCTAGCTACGAGTTCTTTGAATGGCATTTTTGTAGATGAAGATCCTACTTACAGATCTAAACATGTGGGGGCCTGTACACTAGGTGGGATTTGAAACTATTCACAGACCACCAACATTTAGGATTGTCACCCAGCAGGCTTACTCTTGAACCCCCCTATGACCTCCCCATTGCTCTTAAGTGTGCATGCATGTGTAGGTTCTCTGCTCAAGTACATCAGCAGTTTGTCTGACACGGACAAATATTTTTGGTTGAGTTGTGACAATGATGTTGAGAATTAACCAGTGGTTTGTATGCTGGACAGCAATGGTCTGGACTAAGGTGTAATTGTATTTTATTGATATAAGAAATTATATTGCACGAAACAGTACAAATTTTTAGTCATACATTTGTCTTGAAGTCTACGCACAAGTAAAATGCAATTTTAGCTGGAATGCTTACTACTGAATGCCACTTTGAGAGTCTCAGAGATTATAGTAACTGTCCAGTTATACTTTTTAGCCGTTTAAGGAGTACCTCTTTTCTTCTCTTTCATTATCATGAGATCTGGGAAGATTACCTGGCAAAAAAATGTCTGCTTACATGCGACGCTCGCTTTCATTGTTTTATAGCAATAACACGAGCTATAGTTGGCAACTCCACAGCCTAGAAAGTAAATAAAGACCATAGTGAAAATGACAGCAGCTTCAAGGGGTTTAGCAGAGCATGGATTATTGGCTAAGATTCTTACCAAGACTACACAGCAAAATGTGATGACATTCAGTGCTAACCTTATGAAACCTGATTGACAGTCTCTGCTGAATGCATTAAATGACTACTTAAGTACTGGAAATCCCAAGCGTGCAATTTTTAAAAATTTTTCTACTGAAAAGCAGTGTGAAGAGCTGGAGCTGGGCTTTTTCTTTTTGCTTATTGTTTCTAAGCATTTAGGATGCATTCAAGTTATCTCTTGTCAAACATAGGTCACATGTCTCAGTCATATATTCAAGAAAACTGCTTAAAAATCCCGACTCGTGGGTTTTCATGAAACCTCTCCATTCCAGCTGCTGAGAGTTATGAAAGCAAAACACTGCAAAGCTCACAATACATCGTCAGAGGTTGGCAAAACTGTGCTACCACTAACACACACATTTCTCAATAGCAGTTTTCGCAGAAATCAAGGACGTCTCCAGGTAACAGCCACAGTTTCTCTGCATCCCAGCATTTGTAAGATAACTGTGAATAATGAGTGACCCTTAATCTGTTTACATTAACAGAGACCTGAGATTCTTTTTACACCTTCTACTGCTACAAATAGAAAAGGTAAATACACTGGCTTTCTGAGCTCCAAAATGTCAAATCCAGAAATAAACCCCACTATTTTGTTTAACTGATAAATGTGACTCATTACAGATTTTATTAAGTGATTAGATTTGCATTAGGTCCTGACGCTTGTCAGATTTGTGTTGAAAAATTATTAGAAAACAGTTTCACAGATGAGGGATCTTAGCTGCAGATGTCCTGCTACGAAAATCTGTTAGCACTGTTTTCAGCAAACATAAGCTAACAACAAGAAAAGCTCAGCTAGTTCACTTACAGATATAATTGAACTTTCAGGCAATATGTAGCACATATACCACGCTAGGAGATTTTAGGTGCCAAATAGAATATGCCATATTGATCCTCCTGTTCTGTGGAGGCTTCATTGCAAGGTCATGTATCCTCCTTAATTCATGTAGAATAACTGCAAATCTTACTACCAGCCAGTTTTATGGCATAGAGTAAAGGAAAGTTTAGCTATTTTTGCTTCAATATCTAGGATCAAGCGACCCAGATTGACTGGTCATTTAGTACATAAATCAGAAAACTCTCAACAAAACCTCAGTGAAACAACAGAGCAACTTTAAAAGAGTTTTGCGTTTGGCTACAACCGGTCTGTAATTCACTTTAATGCTCAGCAAGAAACATTTTGGAGATAATGGAGGGAAATGAGATACACGCTTATCTAAAAGTAGTAAGACAGCTTCTTTGCTTGACCAGTGTTTTATATCATTTAGCTGGAGTAAGATTTGGGTATTCTTTACTGCTGTTATGAAAACTGTCTGGTAGACAGCCTTAGCTTATTAGTTTTGCAGCCAAAGAAACAAAATCAAGGTTTTTAGAGAGTGCCAGAAGTACCACAGGTCCTGCCCCAATTTAGTTATAAAATATCAATGAACAAATGACCTTCCTGATTTTCAGCGTGCTTACTGAACACTGGGAAACCACTGACAGAAAGATACTAGAAAGGATGTCAAAGTGTAATACTTCAAATAGCCATGCATGCTTTCCTCCTCAGAAAATAAATACGAAACAAAGAGAACATGACAGCTGGTTAATTCACTGTCCGACTCAGCTGTTATCAAAGGTAACCCTCAGTCATTGACTTCAGTGACTAACTCGACAATAATTCAGTCAACATTTCAAAAGTGCCCCTCAATTCTGAAAGTTTCAATTTTGACAGTGTGTAAGACACAGACTGTGCTTAGTACAGAGCATCTTACAGCTATCATTGATTTCAATGGGAGGTTCAAGCTTCTACAAAACAGATTAATGATGTCATAGGTTTTAATACCAGAAAGGGCCATTATGGTAATCCAGTCGGACTTCTTTGAATTCTGAGAGAATGTCAGTAAATGTTGCTTGCATGGAGCCTATAACCTACAGCTGAGCTAACGCATATCCATAGGAAGGCTTTCAGTCTTGATTTAAAGACTTGGGTGACAATGAAGCTATCACATCCTAGATAAAGTGCTTCACAGTTAGTTACCTCAGATTTCAGTTATCTTTTTTTTTTTTTTCATTTCAGCTTCTAAGCGTTATATTTCATTATGATCTTATCTGTTAAACCACCCTTTCTACCCAGGAATCATAATTAGCCAAGCTGAGCTTACATGCAGTAAGGCTCTATTTAAGTGTTTTAAGAGCATCAGAGAGGAAAAACACACAGAGTTTGTGGGGGAAAAAACACATGTACGCGATCCTGATATACACAGTCCTGATGAGCTGGCAGGTCAAGAGGTCCCTGAGGAGCCAGGGATCCTGGGGCAAGCAGGCAGGGAGAGGCAGGGCTCCTGGCGCAGGCAGCGCAGGAGGGAGCGTCAGGGCCCTTGGCGGAGGCAGGGAGAGCAGGTGGCACGCTTGCAGCCCTGGCATACCCACACAGACGTCATGACTGCAGATCCCCATGATGACGGTTTCCCCCAATTCATAATTTTTTCCTTTTAGAAGATGCTTTCTAGACAGCCAGCAGCCTTTGGTCTCCACCCCCTAATCCATACGCATACCTTGTGATACTGGACAGCGTTACTTTCTCAGGTCTCAGCAAATGCCTCCTCCTGTTGTTTGGTTGTTTTTCTCTTGCTCAGCTGCTGCTTTCCTTTGGCGTGCTCAAAGCAGTTGTCTTCATGACTTGCGATGCTGTGTTTTTTTCAACGATTAACTGGCCATCAGTTAGTTGTTACCTATGTTGGGTCCTCTGTATTCAATGATATTTTCAAGGCCTTTGCTGTTATCCTACATTAAACTCCAGTTCGTAACAGCTGTCTGGCACACAGCTCCAGTTCACAAAGGCAGGTTCTCACCACAGGCTGGTAACGAGCCCCACAGGCCAGGACTGGGGCCTTGTGAAGTTGGCATTGAGCCTGTGGCCTGCTGCTAGCAAGGGTAGTGCTCTTCTTAATAGCTTTCATTTATTCTCGGTTGCATGGTAACAGAGGAAACTCATCTTTAGCTGGTTGTGCAGCGTGACCTCCCCAGCATTTATCGTACTGCTATTCTCTAAAATGTACTCCCTCATACTTAGCATGCCTTAAAATCTCCATTCCTGCGTAACTTTGAGTTCAACTGTGTTCACGTATGTGTTGTTCAAATGAGGCTAGCGTATTGTAAGATCACTTTAATCAACCTACCCCCATCATCACTTAGCACTTCACATTTGGTCACCTGAGGTATTTATTTGTTTGGTCATTGGTATTTATTCTACATTCTCTTTTGGATTACTGCTATGGATATGGCAGAAGTCTGGATTAAAAACAGTACTCACTACAGGGACCTCACTGGATGTGTCCCCTCTGACTGGGGATAGTTGCGCTGGAGGGAAGGAGCTTCTGCTACCTTTTTTTCTGAAAGATTTAAGACTGTAGTCCCCCAAAACACTGGAGAGCTCAGCCTGCTTGAAGGATGGATTGGGTCATATGTCTGAACATCTAATTACAGTGTCTTGTTATGGTAAAAAGACTATGTTTTTTTTATTTTGCTGTAATTTCATAAAGTTCTAAAAGAAACTAAAATGCAGAAGGTATAAAACAGTATTTATTACTGTTAAACATACAGCACTTTTAAGAACACGTATTGAATGTCAGCATACTCATATATACATACGTGTGTGGACAAATATATGTCACTGACAAACTGATACAGAGCACATATATGTTAGCCAAGGCAAACCTAACTGGGATTTGTCTTATTCTGGATTTGCTGGTAGTATACAGAAATATTTACAGGGCCACCCTAGTAATTTCCAGTGTTAACCTATTTTCCTAGCTAAAAGCCAACCACCCCCCTCTCATTCTCTTTGGATGAGATTTTTTTTTTCCTAGCTGGTCTGTGATATGTTTTATTCTAACAGGCTGGAAAAAGCAGGTGGAGGTAAGGGAAAAATATATTTCCAGGTATTGACATACAAATCTGAAAATTATTTACATTTCAACAGAATTGTAAAGGAGATCTAAAAATTGGGTGGTTCTATACAGCAAGAGTTCAATCCATCATCTTACGATTCTGCTTTAGATCCGTTTCCTTCTTTGGACTTGACAGTGTACTTCATAGAATCATAACTTTAAGATTATCAAGTCCAACTGTTAACCTAGCACTGCCAAGTCCACCACTAAACCATGTCCCTAAGTGCCACATCTACACGTCTTTTAAATACCTCCAGGGAGGTATTCTTGTTCTGTTGATAAAAATTTAAAAGAGTAATAGCAATGCTGTAACACTTAAGCACAAACTTACTGTTTCCATTACCAGAGTTTTTGCTCAATTTGAATAATTTAAAACCCAATTGAAATATTAAAGTTTACAAATTATATTTTGCCCAGATGAACTGAATGTTCCACAAAATAATGTGGGTGACTGCACTGAACAGAAACGCATCTCACTCCACACTAGCACTCAACAAGAATTTGTAGTTCCCACTTTGAGGTGGGGATTTGACCCCAACCAAGAAGTTTGGATTTTACTGTAATAAAAACGTTAACACTTCATGAGACATAGTTTCACAGCGGTGAGGAGCCACAAATCACGAACATTGGAACCTGAAAAATCGGGAGTATTTCTGGGTATTTTTTAGCTTTAAGTAACTTCAGGTAAAAAACTTGCACACACAGGGCACTGTGTATTTTGCACAAGTGAACCGGTTAAATAATTTTTTTCCTTACCGTCATAAATCACGCAAAAACCCTAACCAATTCCTTTCTCACCTCTAGCCTTCCTCTTTAATAGGATTTACCGCTAGTTGAGCTAAACGTACCATTTTTCCTTAGTGAAGACGTGTCCACAGAAGTCCTTTACTGGGCAGCAGATGCGAGCAAGCAGCTCCGCAGTCACGCCAGCGGACAGAAATGAGGGGCGGGGGGGTCGCTTTCCCCGTAAAAACGGCCTTTCCTTCCCCCGCTGTTCTCGTGCTCTCACAACCCGAGCACAAAACACACGCTTCCCTTTCCTGCTACGACCCGAGCTGACGGCCCGGGACGTGCGGGCTCAGAGGCCGCCTTTCCCGCCGGCGGGGCGCAC
>NW_009204154.1:0-245 GCF_000690835.1 Fulmarus glacialis
CTTTCTTTACTCCCTTCAGGCCATCACCGGAGGAGGCTCTGCAGTGGCGTGATTCCCTGGAGAAGCTCCTGCAAAATCCCTGTAAGTTCACATCCCCCTGCGGTCACATCCCCCCATCCCATGTCCCCCCGGTGCTCAGCAAGAGCTCGGCCCCCCCGGGGCCCCCAGAGCTCAGCCAGGGCCCGTTCCCCCCGCAGACGGGCTCGCCAGCTTCCGCAGCTTCCTGCGCTCCGAGTTCAGCGAGG
>NW_009204154.1:524-1627 GCF_000690835.1 Fulmarus glacialis
CAGCCCCAGCCCCACGGGCTGCACTCCCACCCTTCGCAACCCCGGTGCCCCCGTTCACATGCTCAGCCTCTGCTGGACTGCCTCCTGCCAGAGGGCTTACAATAATCATAAGGGATGACAATCTGTGGTAGCTCTCACCCCAGAGTTACCTTTCCTGCAGGATAGACCTCATCCTTCATTACACATTTGCCAGCAATAATTCCCCCAGAAAAGTGAACTTGCTTCAGTCCCTCCCCATAACCTCTGCATGGTTGTTGGTGGGACAGGGCAGGGGAGGGGAGGGGAGATGCCATCACCCACCCCTCGCAATGGCAGGGTCCCCATCCCTCTTACACTCCCATCATAGGTGAATATTGACCACTTCACCAAGGCTGTGACCATGAAGAACCTGGTGGAGCCATCACCAAGCAGCTTTGACATGGCCCAGAAGAGGATCTTTGCCCTGATGGAGAAAGACTCCCTGCCCAGATTTGTGCGGTCGGAGTTTTATCAGGAGTTAATCAAGTAGCAATGCGGCAGGGCTGTGCGAGGCATTCCCCGCGGGCGGTCCCACTGCTTCTGTCTAAACACCTGCCCCTTCTCCTGCAACCGCTTTGCTTTCTCCATACCACCCTAAAAGAGCACCCAGGGGCGTTGCTAAACAGCTCCCCCTGTGCTTTGGACTGTCAGATGGCCCGATGTCTCCTCTCTTACAGTCTCTTTCCTCTCCCACAAAAGACCAATTAGCAGAAACCCCTGGTGACCCTCCCTGGACTTGGGACCCAGAAGGGCGGTGGAGCAGCCCCAGCCCCGCCGCGACCGGAGCCACTCGGGCAGCCGGCGCATCGCTGGCACTGTGGGCTCGGCTTCAGTCAGAGGCTCTGAGGCGCCGGCTCTGCCTTCTTAGGACTTCTTAGGACATTATGATATTTCTCCCAGTTTTGCCCGTATCGCTGGTTTGCGCCAGGCTCTCTCCCTCCCCCCGGCTTCCCAGAGCGTGGCTGAGGCTGCAGAGGGTACCCCACGGGTGCTGCCCTCCCCGGCCAAGTCCAGCATGCCCCGGGCTGCAGCCTGGGGCATGTCCACCGCGGGATCGGCATCACCTTGTCTTCAGAAAGCAGCCG